>NW_028258327.1:12998400-13301430 GCF_053883595.1 Heterocephalus glaber | reverse complement strand
ACAAACAAAACACAGTTGAAAGAAAATATGATAATGTATTCATATATCTTTAATCATCTAAAGAATTGGTATAAGAAAAATCATTTTGTCAAAAGAGAGAAACAGATTTATTGAACTGGATATATAAAAACCTTTAAAGAATCTGATCTATATTTAGGATTTTGTACTCATGCTTTGGAATAGTGGATACTTAACAGAGACTTTTCTCTCTCATTAATTCCCTCTGACCTTTTAGTTGATTTTATGGAATGCTCACTTAACTAATATCTATTTTTGTTTCTGTCAGTCCTTTTCATACTGCCAAAGCCATACTCTAAGGTCACAATAAGTACAAGGAAGTGTACATCCAGAGTCCACCCACTGGAAAGCAAATAATCTTACAATGCACTAGTAACTACTCAGCCATCTCTTACAATACAGAGTAAAATTCCTGCAATGGATGCACAACAAGAAGACAGTATTAAACATTTAATCATTTTTTAACACGTTAGCATGTTGCCTCCACAGACTTGATTTTTTTCTTTGAAACTATGTTGCAGTTACTTGCAACACCACTCACTACAGTGTTACAGGATTTGGCCAATAAAAGATGAGATTTAGAAAGACGCCTAGCATCTCTGCACTATTCACCATGCAGTAAGAGATTTACAGCACAGGAAATACCATAAGACAAGCAAGCAAATTAAGTGTCAACCAAGAATGTAAGATACATGAGATCATTTTTTATACAAGTTCTTCTGATATTTCTGTAGAACTTAAAAGATATATGGAGTGGAAAACTTAGGCCTAATTTTCAAAAAAAATTTGTTAAGATGTAAGAAGTTACTGGATGAAATTAAAAATTAAACATATATATATATATATATATATATATATATATGTGTGTGTGTGTGTGTGTATATCCACCCATGTATGTACCTTAGAGACACAACTACGGAATCACTCTAGAAGATAGATTGGAGTAAGAAGTCTAGAGGCAAAGATGGTTGGTGCATATCACAAGAGTCTCATGAGATGTTATGAACATATGAAGTAAAGCATTATCAGTAATACGAGGAAAGGAAGGAAGAGATATAAGGCAATCTAAAGATGAATAACCAAGACTTTACAAACAATTGCATATTATACTGAAGAAGAAAAATGTCAATAATTTCCAAACACATCTTGGACAACTAAGTGGGTCATTAACCATGACACACAAAAAGTCATCAGGTATTTTATGAGTATTCATAAAAATAATGGGGCACTGGGGATGTAACTTGATAGTAGAACATTTGTCTCACATGTATGAGGCCCAGGGATCAATCCCCTTAATTACCGAAAAAAAAATCGAAACCAAACAAAAATGTGAGATTATGAGAAGTGGTCCAAGCATAAGCCCTATTCATATAGTGACCTAAATATAAGTGACTGAACATATTTAGAATAAAATTCTTTGCAAGGCTCAGAAGAAGCTCCAACTTCAGTATTTGCCTATGGTCAGACCTAGACACAAATAACTTATAAATTCTATAGTGGGATTTAAAAAAAAATTTTTTTTTGCACTTTATTAAATTCTTTTATTGGTACATTGTAGGTATACAACACAATTACATTTTTCATTGGGAATTGTACCTTTAAATAATGCATCTTGGCTCTTATTTTTTCCCCATTCCTAGCCCTCCCTTCACCCTTTCCACCCTTCCCTATTTACAAAGACTTTATTTCCATTTTTTCCATTTCTCATCATTTTTCCTTTCCCTTCTTTCCTTTCCCCTGCCCCTCCCACTACCCCTAGCCCTTTGGACCTTTTCTTCCTATTCCACCCTGACTAGAGGAAAGATAGCCTCTTTAATAAATGGTGCTGGAAAAATTGGGCTTCAACTTGCCAAAGATTAAAATATAGTGGGATTTTAATGGGTAAAATTTTCCCATATTTTTTTCTTTTCAAAATAATTTTCATATTTCATCTAATATCAATATACAAGTATTAACAGTATGTATTAGGACAGCCAAAGGCTACTTTTGCAAATGCAATATCAGAGGTCATTGTGACATCAGTTCTCCCATAATTTGCTTAGCCTCAACTCTATATAGATAGTCCAGTTGTCATGGAGCAAGCCACAGCTAACTTACCTGAAAAATTAGTGAGAAAGTATCATTTAATTATTTCTAATATAGATAATATTAGTGGGGGTCAAAATAATTTTTTTATCCAAAACAAAATGTTTTCAAAACAATTGAAGTTAGATATGATTCATAAAGAAAGTTGAAATACCTATAATTTATATTTCCTTAATAGAGTTACATTGATAAAATTAACAAATTATATTCATACAAATAAAAACTGAATATTAATTCCTACATGATGTTCCATACATATTTGTGGCAAAAATTGATATATTATGCAGTTTACCTGAATTTATTATATATTTACAAATTTGCAAAAACCTGAACTCATGGCTTTAATGCTCAATGTTTAATGAAATTCTTATTTATAACAGAACTTTTACTAACTCAATTATCATTTATTGAATTTCTATGTTTCGATTATGATTCTACTAGACTTTTTCTTTTTACCTTGGATACTACTGCAAAACTATTAAGCATGATTGTCTCATAAATATATGACATAATGCATAATTTTAATAATTAATATTAAATGGTTTAACCTTTAGATATTATATGATTCAATCCATAAAAACAATGTAATACAATCATGTTCTATGTTGTAACTCAGTGTAAAAAGAAAAATAAATACCTTCTTATGATAAAGACAGTAAACAAGTTGCACTGCAAATTTTATTTCATTTAAACTTTCTATTTTCCTTTTAAAATTTCCATTCACTAATTTTATATAAATATTGATATATTAGTCTAAATACAAATCAACACAAAGTTTTATTGGTGTATAATAAACATATTCTTAGATCTTACATTGTAAAGAAAAACCCAAAAGAAACCAAACATAAGTACAAACTGAAATTATATAATTAAATATATTCAAATTCAAGATTTCAGTTAAATTTTACAGAAATATTTATCAGTTCATTTTCCTAAAAGAACCCTACAACTTTTGGGCCAATTATTGCTCACATAATTACATAGTATGGAAAAATATGAAATTAACACTAGATTCTAACTGGACAGCATCTACAAAAACACTTTTGAAATATCTAAAACCCAAAATACTTAATCAGTTTTCAATATTTTCTTAGATATTCAAACTTGATCAATTTTTTTGTTGTTAAATTATTTTATTGGTACATTTATGTATAAAACACTATTATATTTCTCATTGGGAATTGTCCCCTTACATAATGCATCTTGGTTCTTATTTTTTCCCCATTCCTAGCCCTCCCTTCACCCCCTCCACCCTTCCCCATTTACAAAGACTTTATTTCCATTTTTTCTATTTCTCATCATTTTTCCTTTCCCTTCTTTCCTTTCCCCTGCCCCTCCCACTACCCCTACCCCTTTGGGCCTTTTCTTCCTATTTTGCGTTATCGTTTATTCATTCTAATCATTGGTATATTTTAGGTATACAATATAATGACATTCATCATTGGAAATTTGCAGCTTTACCTTGATCAATTTTTATTTGAAAAGAAAGGGGTGAAATCCCAAATTCCAAATCAATATAATTAGATATTCAAGCAGTAATTCAATCAAAATGAATTCTCATTTGCAAAAGAAAATGATATGAACATCTTGCTTTTTGTCTAAATACACTGATCTTTTAAATTACAAATTATGAAAAAAAGGAAATTCTAGCATTCAGTATGTAGCATGTGTATTTTTCTGTTTATGCTTTAAAATGATGTAAAAATCTAGCAACAAAATTATAACATTTTAAATGTTGACTATATATTTGATAATGCATTATTTTTCATTTTGGTATTTTAAAAAAAATATTGTGTAATGGGGATGAGAGATACATGGCAGAACAAGAAGTACTATATTTTTCTTATTATGAGAATGAGACCTAAATTAGTCAAGTGCAGAATTGCCATGCTGAGGTCATAAGAGATGCCTGAAGCAGCAACCTATAATAAGTGACCCCAATTCATCTGAAATAATAAGAATTCTATAGAGATTTAAAGCAATAGTAAATTAAATATATCTGTAGAACAAAAACAAAAAGAAGGGGGAGGAACGATGAAAGAAAGGAGAAAAATGAAAGGGAGAAAAAGATACTTGGACTTCTACAGAGAGGTAGGAGGCAGATGTTGAGGATAGATCTGTGTTAATTAGGTTTTAAGAAAATGAATGATACCTTGAAGTCTGGGGAGCTGAAGTTGCATGTGTGTGTATTGTGTGTATGTGTTTGTGTGTGTGTGTGTGTGTGTGTGTGAGCATCTACTTTTTTGCCAAAGTCAAGTAAATGCCTCTTCATGAAACAAAAGTCAAAACCAAAACCAAAAGCAGTGCTTACAAAACAATCACATTGAAATATTCTAAATGTAACTTGATTTTTCAGATTAGATTAAATAGTATGACGGTACCATTGGCCACAACAATGACAGTGATTTGTAGAATTATATTATTAATGGAGTGCATGAATGAGAGAAGTGTTTTGTGTTGGTTGAAAGCAGATTAACAAAGGTATCTTTCCATCTTCCTCAAATAACACCCTTCTTTAATCCTGCTGCTGAGAAAGGCATTTATCCAAGAGTATGTAGACAAACTTCATCTGTGTCTGTTTCTCTTCTTCACCCTGGAACACCAATATCTTGCATTATTGGATGATTTGAAGTAGAGAGCTATCCATGCTCATAATTCAGTAAAAATCGCTATACACTGAATAATGCTGTTTTATGTTTCAATGTGAAGAAACGTCAGTAAATTAATGATGGCTTAAACTTTTTACAATTAATGATATATTTCACGTTGAAGCTAGCAATTATCCTTTTGTGTATGGGAAAAAAGAAAGGAAACTTTGAAACTTTCATATCTCTCAGCTTACCCTGCTTTTCCATTTACACAAACTTTTCATATTATACTTGGAAAGCTGAATCTTTACATGTTTTATAACAAGAAGAGAAATTTAACATTTATCTCAAGATGATTACAAATCTTCTAAAAACAAGGAAGCCAGATGATAAGTGACTACAGGCAAGATGCCATTGGTCTCAGCAGGTCATAGCCATCTAGCAGCTGCTCATCATAGGCACTGAGGGGATGTTGTTCACACATCTAAAATGTGAAGGCTCCACAGCTATCCTGCTGATGCCACATAAAGATAGGAACAGGAAATAGCATTTGGTCTTTCTAATATATGTATCATATATTTATGAGAGGATTTGCACATATATATTATATATTATAGTAGAGGATTAGTTTTGATTAGTTTTTGATATATTTTGAATATTTGATATTTGAATTAGTTGTTGTGTTCACTCTAGAATTGAAATTGATGTGTGCAATATTTTTTATCAATAAAATAATATAGACTTAAAATAGCAAACTGAACAGCGTACCTGTGTTCTCCACCACCCTGCCATTTCATTTAATAGACAATTATCTCCTCCTGATTAGTTAGGAAAATGTAGGACAAAAATAAGAAGAATGATGGATACTTAAGTAATTTTAATTAGCAGAAATTGTTTTTAATATTATTGAAAAATGTTTTTTAATGTACTGCTATTGTACAGGTAACATTGGTCCTTAATTCAATCACTAAATATCACTCTAGATATTGAGTATTTTAAAGCCACTATTTGTATTACCTGGGAAAGATAAACTATTAATCACTTTTTATGATTAACTCTAAAAATTAGTCTTTGCTTAAAAAATGAAATATAGTTCCTGTTACACTACTAGCAGTGGAGATACACACACACACACACACACACACACACACACACACGCATATTGCAATTGGTGCTCACTGCATAATTGGGGGTGGGATATGTTGGCCTTAAATTGTGAGCTGTTAAAAGCACAATCCACCAAGAGATAATGTAGGTGACTTCATTAAGAAGGTAATAAATGGCAATGTGTGGAAGTAGAATGGCAAATGGGATGGGCAGATGCACAGGTAAGGACTCAGGATGTTGAAAAATTGCTACTGCCTTAACTTCCCATTCCCTATCAGAATAATTATTGCTAGGAGAAAAAAATTCAATTTTGAAGTACATTTTAAGATGTTGTATTAGCCCTCCTGATTGAACTATTTTATTCATGAAGTAAAATTAACATAATCCAAAACTACTCTAACTTTACTTGTGTCAAATTTATAGTTGACCCCTGAAGACGATATGCTTCAAAGACACTTGATGAGCATTTGAGTAGATGAATTTCTGACCCATACATTTTTGAGAGCTTTTCTTAGCAATTCTGGAAACTTCAGTTCTCTCAATGTTGCTCTATAGGCTCTGGGTTTGAATTCTGTCCCTGAAGTTAATATGTAGAATCTAGATGGCAGGAAAATGTAGGAACAAGCTATGTAAATTCTCTCTTTAGTCCACTCAGTTTGCTTTCTCTCTCAGGCATGCTTCCTCAATATTGTACAGGTTTCCAATGGTAACAGATGATAAATACATTTCCAGAAAAACTGATATTAACTATCCTCCAAAATGATGGCTGAATAGAGATATCCAGCACTCTTTTCCTGCCCCATATAAAAAAAATGCAGCATCTGGTTTTTTACAATTTAAGGTGAGTGACCATGGAAGAATGCTAGAACCTGCAGGGGAAAGAAAGGAAACTTGTAAACTCACAAACCTAGCGCAGCAGCACTGAAGAAGAAACAGAGCACTTGAGAAACTACTACTATGGCTGCCAAGCTAGAATAGTGACTTCCCTTGTGCAGAGGAAGAAATTGACAGGAGAATCCTTAGAAGCTCCAATGGTACAGAAGCTGGCATTCCTAGCTATGGGAAAGTTACAATAACCATAAAGTAGAAGGCCAGTAAAGGAAGCATACTCTAGTCTTCACAATAACCTTGCTTTGGAGCAGGAACTCACATTGTCTCCCCATAACACACCCCAATCTCAGGCTCCTGTGGCTGGATGTCATCATTAAGGGAAGTCATTACCTGAATTCATAATGCTCTAGCTGATCAGAAACCCCTGAATAGCTCCATTTCTGGGACACTATTGGTATTCTCCCACACTGGCTTGGGGGATCATCATCCCCCTTATGGCCTCAGGGACTCAACTTTCCCCACAAAGGAACTGTAACCCCAGCATTCAAGTCTGATCAGTGCCATGTTTTAAAGGCAACAGGTATTTCAGCATGCAGGAGATTAGAAAGTTCCATGCTTGAGTGACAGATCAGAGCACTTGACTTTTCAGGATAGAGCATGGCCAGCTAAGTTTGGGCTTATGTCAATGTCAGGACCTGAGCACCAGTGCAGGTGTAGTCATATCAGTACAGTCCCCCTGGCCATGTGTGGGTATGTGCTTCTCTCCCATCAGGGTAAGAAGCTATCACTATGTACCCCATCACTGCTGCCCCAACTTTATGCCACTTCTAGGCAGGCACTAATGTCATTGCTTAGTGTGAGCATTATGAGAAGAAGCTGTGGCTCCCCTTTCTGCAAAAGGAACAAGTTATTGCCAGTACTGATGACAGGTGCTTCAGGTCTTCTACTGATTATGGGGCTACCAAAGCCAGAAGATATTCCCTGCCATAGAGCTCAGCTCAACTGAAAAAAATCAATGTTGACCATCTGACTCATTCTACCATTCCCTTGATGGAGTGGCCACAGAGTGGGCATCCTACACCCACTACTGCATATATTACAACTTCCTGAGACATGAGAGTCCCACCAACTCTGTGTGGCCTCTGAAGATAATGTTTCTTTTGACCTCATCTCACCACACAATTTTTCATAGCAATTAAGAAAAGCCAAAGAAATTGTAGGAAGACTACATACACTATGGTGCCCAGCTGAAAATAAAGCCAATATTGCATACCAAAATGATACCCCAAAGTACATTGACAAACCAAGCTACACTGAAATCACTTATAAAGTTTCCATTTATGAAGGGTCAATGGTTTCCCTAAACTTGGAAGAGAAAAATGATCTAACTGATGTTCAAATTTCAATAGATGGGCATAGAAAAATGAAAAAGGCAAGGTATTATAAAACTTCCAAAGTAATACAACAAACATCTAACAATAGAAGCCAAAGAAAATAATATTCATCCAAGTGTGATGGTGCATTCCTGTTATCCCAGAACTCTAGGAGGCTGAGGTAGTAGATTCCCAATTATGAGCTTACCCTGGCAACTTGATGACTTAGTGAGATCCTGTCCCAAAATAAAATAAAATAAAATAAAATAAAATAAAATAAAATAAAATAGCAAGCAAAGCCAGGGATGTAGTTCAGGGTAAAGGCTATGGGTTTATCCCCAGTTCCATGAAAAAAAAAAGAAAAGAAAACAAGAAGAGGAGGGAGGGGAGGAGGAGGAGGAAGAAAAGGAAGAGGAGGAGGAGAAGAAAGAAGAAGAAGAAGAGGAGGAGGAGGAGGAGGAGGAAGAGGAGGAAATGAATGAATGGAATGAGTGATATTGATTTAAATGACTGATAAAGAATTGTAAAGAAGGCTTGATATGTATGTGAATGAGAGAGTGCTTGCCTTAGCACGCATAGGGACCTTGGTTTCATCCACAGCAATGCAGATGCACAAAAAAAGAATTATTAAAAAGAAGCTCAAGGAAATTCAACAGAATATAGACAGGCAGTTAAAATTAGGAACATAATACATTATACGAAGTAGAAATTCAGCAAAGATAGCTTGAGAAAGAACCAAAGAAAACTTTTGGAAATGAAAAGCCCAATAAATCAAACAGAAGAGTACAGTTGAAAGATTCGATGCACAGTAGATCATGTGAAGAAAACAATATCTGAAATTGAAAATAAGTGTCTTGAAACACCCCAGTTAGGGATCCCACTACCCCCAGCCCAGAGGAAAGGGCTTTTGGGCCACCATCCATCCCATCACTCCCCACCCAGAGGAAAGGGCTTTTGTGCTGCCAACCATCCCATTGCTCCCAACGCAGAGGTAGGAGCTTCTGAGCCACCATCCCACTGCTACTGGTCCAGAGGAAGGTGGTTACCAGCCACCATCCCTCCCGTTAAAGCCAGCCCAGAAGAAAGGGCTTTTGGGCCACCATCCATCTCACTGTGCCCAGTCGAGGGGTAGGGGCTTCTGAGCTGCCCTCCCACTGCTTCTGGTCCAGAGAAAGGGGCTTGCTGGCCACCATCCCTACCACTGCTCCCGGCCCCTGTCCCACCTCTCCCGGCGTAGAAGAGGTGAGCTGCTCAGAGGCCAGTAGCACCCCCCCAGCCCCCCGAGTTGAAATGAGAAAACATGTAAATAAGTCTCAAAACCAGACTTCCAGACCACCTAAGGCAACCCCAAAGGGAAATGAGATGGAACACTCTGATACTCAACCACCTGGACTCCATGAACTGGCAACAAAAGAGGATCTTGGAAAAAATGAAATCAGAAATAATTTCTCACATAACAGGAGAAATTATGCTCCTTGTGCAAGATATGATTAATAAATCTAGAGAAGAACTGAGGAACATGATGAAACCCCAACATAGGAAAAAAAGGAAATCCTTAAAACAAATGCAAATAGATTTCCAAGAGAGGAACATCTCCATTGAAAGTCTACACTGCAGAATAAGCCAATGTGAGGACAGAATTTCAGATAGAGAAGATAAAATTTCAATTAATGACCAGGAAAAGAAAAATTGCTTCAAAAATATAACGGAACATGAGAAATCAAACCAGCAGCTGCTAGAGGATGCAAAGAAGAATAACATAAGACTGATTGGAGTCAATGAAGAAACGGGAGAGAGTGCAGATGACATAAAAAAAAAAAACTTTTCACAGAAGTAATGGCAGAAAACTTCCCAAGCAGGGGAAAAGAACTTGACATACAGATAAGTGAGGCATATAGGACTCCAAATACTCTTGATCAAAAAATTCTAAACATAGGCATATAATTGTTAAGATTTCAGAAACTCAACAGAAGAACAAAGTTCTATGAGCAGTTTGAGAAAAGAAACAAATCACAAACAAAGGAAAGCCCATCAGAATCACAGCAGACTTCTAGACACAAACCATCAAGGCAAGAAGAGCTTGGAGTGACATATTCCAAGCCCTAAAAGAAAACAACCTCCAACCCAGATTGATGTACCCTGCAAAACTATCTTTCAAAATGGATGTAGAAATAAGGTACTTTCATGACAAAGAGCACCCCAGGAACTTTGTGTATACCAAACCAGCACTCCAAAAATTTTTACACAATATCCTAGGAACAGACATTGAGGATCACAACCCTAAGAAGCAAAGCAGAGTGAACCCATCTGGCATGATAAGAAATTAAATGTAAATTTGGAGAACCCAACAAAAAGAAAAAGTCATGGCAATAACAAGTCAATACGTTTCAGTTATAACCATCAACGTTAATGGTATCAATTCACCAATCAAAAGAAGTAGACAGGCAGAATGGGTAAAGAAGCAAAATCCAACAACATGCTGCATACAAGAAACACACTTAATTCAAAAAGAAACTCATAGACTGAAAGTTAAAGGGTAGAAAACAATACTCCATGTGACAGGAAGCAAAAAAAAAAAAGGAGGAGTAGCTATCCTCTGTGCAGATCAAGTAGATTTCAAACCAACACTGATTAAGAGAGACAAAGAAGGACACTACATCCTTGCAAAGGGAACAACCCAAGAAGAAGAAATGACAATCATAAATATCTACGCAACAAACACTAGTGTGCCCAACTAACTATATAAAACAAATACTAACAGACATGAAAAGTCATATATGTATTAATACAATTTTAGTAGGGGATCTCAACACCCCAGTGTCAAAAATAGATAGATCAACTAGACAAAAAATAGTAATGAAATACTAGAACTCAATTGAACTCTGGAACAAATGAATTTAACAGATGTTTACAGAGTCTTCCACCCCACAATATCAGAATACACATTCTTCTCAGCTGCACATGGGTCATTCTCAAAAATAGACCACATACTCACAAATAGAACATGTTTAAGTAAGTGCAAAGGAATTGAAGTTATCCCATGTATATTATCAGACCATAGTGCGATGAAATTGGAGATCCACAGCAAAAGAAACTCAAAAAATTTCATAAACATGTGGAAATTGAACAACACACTTCTGAATAACCAATGGGTCACAGAGAAAATTAAAGAAGAAATCAGACAGTTCCTTCAATTAAATGACAATGACAATACAACATATGAGAATCTATGGGATACAATGAAAGCAGTCTTACGAGGGAAATTCATAGTAGTAAATACACATATTAGGAAAACAGAATGAGCCCAATTAAACAAGCTGATGCTGAACCTCAAGCTTCTAGAAAAAGAAGAGCAGGACAACGCCAAAGCTCATATAAGGGAGGAAATTATAAAGATCAGAGGAGAAATCAATGTAGTGGAGCCTAAGAGAATGATACAAAAAATCAATGAAGCCAAGAGTTGGTTCTTCGAAAGAATCCACAAAATTGACAAACCCTTAGCCAACCTTATCAGAAAAAGAAAAGAAAAGGCCCAAATTCAAGCAATTAGGAATGAAAAGGGTGAAATTACAACAGACCCAGCAGAAATCCAGAGGGTCATCAATACCTACTTCCAGAACCTATACGCCAATAAGATGGACAACACAGAAGAAATGGACAGATTCCTAGATACATATGAATTACCAAAGTTGAATGAAGAAGACCTAAAAATTCTAAACAACCCAATATCAAGCAATGAAATTGAAAATGTAATTAAAAACTTATCAACTAAGAAAAGTCCAGGCTCAGATGGCTGCACTGCTGAATTCTACAAGACATTTAGAGAGGAACTGCTACCACTACTTTTTAAACTCTTCAATGAAATTGAAAGGGAAGCAATACTTCCAAATTCATTCCTGGAAGCAAGCATCACCTTGATTCCCAAAGCAGAGAAAGACCCAAACAAAAAGGAGAACGATAGGCCAATCTCAATAATGAACATAGATGCAAAAATCCTTAATAAGATACTGGTAAACAGAATGCAGAAGATCATCAAGAAGATCATACACCCTGAACAAGCGGGATTCATTCCAGGGATGCAGGGATGGTTCAACATATGCAAATCAATCAATGTAATACTGTGTAGCAATAGAGTCAAGGACAAAAACCATACAATTATCTTCATAGACACAGAAAAAGCATTTGACAGAAAGCAACATACATTTATTTATATATTTATTATTTATTTATTTATGTTTTTGGCACCTGGGGTCGAACTCAGGTCCTTGTGCTTGCGCAGCAGGTGGTGAAACCACTGAGCTAAATCCCGGGCTCCTGCAACATGCATTTATGATAAAATCCCTACAAAAAATTGGAATAGATGGTCTCTACCTCAAATTGATAAAAGCCATCTATGAAAAACCAACAGCCAGTATCATACTAAGTGGTCAAAAACTGAAATTCTTTATACTAAAATCAGGAACAAGACAATGATGTCCACTATCGCCATTCTTGTTCAATATAGTTTTGGAAACATTAGCCACAGCAATTAGACATGAGAAAGAAAGAAAAGAAATAAAGACAGGAAATGAAGAAGTCAAATTGTCATTGTTTGCAGATGACATGATGCTCTATATAGAAGACCCCAAGAACTCCACCAAAAGTCTTCTAAACTTAATAACCAAATTCAGTCAAGTAGCTGGTTACAAAATCAACACACAAAAATCAATAGCTTTCCTCTACACCAATGACAGACTCACTGAGAGAGAAATAGGGCAAATAATTCCTTTCACAATAGCATCCAAAAAATTGAAATATCCAGGAATCAACCTAATGAAAGAAACCAAAGATCTCTTCTCTGAAAACCATAGCACTCTGAAAAGAGAGATTGAAGATAATATCAGAGAATGGACAGACATCCCCTGCTCCTGGGTAGGAAGGTTTAATACAGTGAAAATGGCCATACTTCCAAAACTGCTATATAGATTTAATGCAATTCCAATTGAGATCCCAGCAGCATACTTCATAGACCTCGAGAAAACAATCCAAAAATTCATTTGAAACAAGAAGAGACCCAGAATAGCAAAAGCAATTCTAGGTAACAGAGACATGGCAGGGGGTATCACAATCCCCAACCTGCAACGATACTACAAAGCTACTGTGATAAAAACAACATGGTACTGGCAAAGAAACAGACCTGAGGACCAGTGGAATAGATTAGAAGATGCAGAAACAATGCCAGACACACTCAGCCATCTCATCTTTGATAAAGGAGCCAAACACCCTCACTGGAGGAAAGATAGCCTCTTTAATAAATGGTGCTGGAAAAATTGGGTTTCAACTTGCCAAAGATTAAAATTAGACCTGTATCTCTTGCCTTGCACTAAACTAAAATCAAAATGGATTAAAGATCTAAATATTAAAATAGAAACTCTGAACCAGTTGGAATGGAGTTTCGGTAGAACTCTTGAAGACAGCGGTGTAGGAAAAGATTTTATGAACATACTTCAGTTGCCCATGAACTAGCACAAACAGTCAACAAGTGGGATCTCTTCTTATTAAAAACCTTCTGCACAGCAAGAGAAACCACAGACAGTGTGAAGAGACAACCCACAATGTGGGAAAAAATCTTCACCTGCTCTTCCTCAGACAATGGTCTACTATCTCGAATCAATAAAGAGCTGAAAAAGATCAGACCTCCCAAATTTAAAGACCCAATCCCAAAATGGGCATCTGAAATGAACAGATATTTCTCAAAGAAGTAGAAATAGCAAAGAAATACATGAAAAAGTGTTGAACATCACTGCTAATTCGAGAGACACAAATGAAAACAATGCTGAGATTCCACCTCACTCCAGAAAGAATGGCTGCTCTCATGAAATCAACCAGTAACAAATGGTGGTGGAGCTGTGGAGAAAGAGGAACCCTGCTCCACTGCTGGTGGGAGTGTAGAATGGTGCAACCACTGCAGTATGGAGTTACTCAAAGAACTAGGACTGGAAGTCCCATTTGGCCTCACTATTCCACTGCTGGGGATCTTCCCCAAAGAATTAAAAGTATCATATCACAGTGATATATGTGCACCCATGTTCATAGCAGCACAGTTTGTGATAGCTAAAACTTGGAAACAGCCCAAATGCCCATCAACTGGAGACTGGATAAAGAAAATATGTGTTTTTTTTTATAAAATGGAGTACTACTCAGCCATAAAAAATTAGAAATTGGAGACATTTATAAATAAATGGATGCACATTGAGGCAATACTCCAGTGAAATAAATGGGACAAGCATGTTTAAACACTGAATAGTTTCTCAGGTGTGAGAAACTGAAAGTGTATATAAGGACTAAAATGTATAATAGGTAATGTGAAATGGGAAGAAAAGGGGCAAAAGGAAAGGAAGTGGGTAGGGTAGGGGAAAGGAAAGAAGGGAATGGGATTAATATGATAAAATGGAAAAATAGGAACAAAATCTTTATAAATAGAGAGGAATGGGGGGGTTGAAGGGAGGGCTGGGCAAGGGTGAAAAATAAGAACCAAGAGAGATTATGTAAAGGTGCAAATTTCCAACAATGAATGTCATTATATTGTATACCTAAAAGGTACCAATGATTAGAATGAATAACTGATAATGCAAAATAGGAAGAAAAGGTACAAAGGGCTAGGGGTAGTGGGAGGGGCAGGGGAAATGAAAGAAGGGAAAGGAAAAATGCTGAGAAATGGAAAAAATGGAAATAAAGTCTTTGTAAATAGGGAAGGGTGGAGGGGGTGAAGGGAGGGCTAGGAATGGGGAAAAAAGAAGAACCAAGATGCATCATGCAAAGGTACAAGTTCCCAATGAGAAATGTAAATGTGTTGTATACCTAAAATGTACCAATAAAAGAATTTAAGAAAACAAACAAACAAACAAAAAACCAAAAACACACAAATAAAATCCCAGTTAGATTTAAAAAGTGTAGAAAGCCTTTAAGACATTTAGTAATCAATTATATAAACAAATATTTGGACTTTAAGAATTACTGAAGGTTAAGAAAAAAGGGAAGACATTGAACATGTATTCAATAAAATAATGACTGAAAATATCCTTAAATATAGGAAAAATATGGGCATCCAGTTACAAGAACCCCATAGGACACAACAGAAAATATCAGAAAAGATCCTCACCCTAACATACTGAGGTCAAACTGTTTAAAGAAAAAGGCAAAGATAACTGAAACTTGCAAGAAATAATGCAACATAACACTTAGATGAGTCCCCTTTAATCTAATTTCAGATTTTTTGATCATAATTTTACAGGACACAAGTATGTGAAATATCATATTACACATTTTGTGAAAAAAAAACAATAAGGATACTGTGTCTAATAAAGCTATTCATTAGAAACAAAGGAAAAAAATATTTTTAAAAAACAAGCAAAAACTGAAGAAATTCATCACTACTAGAAAAGTCTTAAAATAGTTTAAGGTAGTCATAACTTAAAGCAAAAGAAAAATAGCTGCCATCATGAAAATACATGGAAGTATAAAACTCATTTGTAGACACATGAAAAGAAATGCAAAGAAATTAAAGGTATCAATATTGTTATCTACCAAGCCACAAAGATGAGCAATAAAAGAAGAAGAATAGAAGAAATAATATTCAAAAATTGAAGACATTTAACAAAATGAAATGTCCTTACATATGTGTAATAATCTTAAAAGTAAGTAGTCAAAAATATTAAAAGCTACTGCCTGGCTGAATGGATGCAAAAACAAGAGATTCAATTATATGCTACATACATGTGTCTCACTTCACCAATAAAAACAAACTAAATTGAAAATAAAAGTATGAAAAACTTCCATGCAAAATGACAAAGGAAGGAAAAGTAACTGTTCTTATATTAGAAGAATATCTATTTAAAGGCAAAAATTGTAAAAACTTTCAAAAATTGTAGGATGACCAGGTTTTCAATTTAACAAAAAATGTAATAACAGTAAATATATATGTACTGCAATGCCAGAGAGCTTAATTTTATAAAGTAAACATTAAAAAATTTAAAGGGAAAGGAAAAAGAGGATCCAACATACTGGTATAATTAACACCCCAATTTCATCAATGGGTAAGTGATTCAGGCAGAAAATCAATTTTAAAAAACCCAAAACAATTATATTATGGATCAAATAGACTTAACATTCACATTTTATTTCATCCAACAACTACACAATATACATTCTTTTCCTCAGCACAGGGAACATTCTCTATAATAGAAATATAGTAGGCCAAAAACAAAAAAATTAAAAGAAATCAAGATCATATCTTCTTCTCTGGCCACAATGGAGATACAAAAACAATGAAAAATAGTCACTGATTATATCAAAACAGACAGTTAAACAGTTCTTGAAGCTAAAGATGGAGGAAGGGGTAAGGGGGGGGAGAGAAAGGGGAAGTAAAAAGAAATAAAATGTATTGCTTACATGTTCTAACTCTCCAAGATAAATATAATCATATGTACTACAAATATGTACTAATAAATTTTTTTTATAAATTTTTGGGAGCAAATGTAATGAAAACACAGCATATCAAATTTATGGGCTGTTGTAAAACCAGTTCTAATAAGGCATTTATAGAAATGAATGTTTAAAAAAATAAAAAGATTTCAATTAAATGACTGCAAAACACTGCTCAAAGACTTTCAAATGAAGCAAGAGCAATTCAAACCTAAAATTGGCAAAAGAAAAACAATAACAAATATCAGAGCAGAAGAAATGAAATAAAGACTAAAATGTTGTATTAAGAGGTCAGTAAAATGAGTCTGTTTTCTATAAAAGATAAACAAAATTAGTAAACTTTTACTTAGACTGAGAAAAAAAAATCTAATAAATAAAAATACCTAAAAAAATAAGATGTGTAAAAGAAGGCAATACAACTGATAAAACAAAGCCATTAGAAATTATTCTTAACAACTATTTGCTAACAAATTGGAAAACCCCCCAAAAATGTACTTCTTAGTATAGACAATTTAAACAAAATTGAAAAATGAAAACAGAAAATCTAAATATAAGACTAGAGAGAATGAATCAGTACTAGACTCCCAACAAAGTAAAGTCCAGAACCACATAGTCTTATTGCTGAATTCTATAAAATATTACCAAAGAACTAACATGAATTCTTACAAAGCATCCCAAGAAATCAGATGGGAAAGATCATGTCAAAACTTATTCTACAGCCCAGAGGGCCAAGGAGGTGAGCCACGCAGGCACCAGCAGACACCCACCCCTGGCTGTGCCAAGCTTTACCTGGATCCATACAGCAGAGTTGAAGGGGTCATAAAGGACATTGTTCTGAGCTTGAAAAGATTGAGTAGAAGTGAACAACAGAAAGAGGGCTCCCCTGAGGAAAATTAAAGCCCACTGGAAAAGTGAAGAAAATCTCTGCAATAAAGGCATGACACCGGACCACCTTAGGTTGGGAAGCAGTGGTGTAGACCAGAACATCGTGGCTACAAGCACATCCCAGCCAAGGTTCTGCCCTGACCCCAGAGTCTGGGACACACAAGCCCAAGCCAAGGGCCTGCCTGGAAAACAGCCTGCACAGGCACATCAGCAACAGCCAGAGGTTTGCCCCAATACCATCAGTAAGTGCATGAGACCCTAGCCAGAAGCTTGATCACACAACAGCAACTGGGGTGCACAGCCCCCAGCCAAAGACCCTCCCAGACAACAGCTACATAGGGGCCCTAGCCAGTGGCATACGTAGATATCATCCCAAGTGTGCACAGGCCCCAGTCAGAAGCCCACCCAGACAACAGGTCAGCTCAGGGATCCAGAAGGCCACCTTTCTGAACCCAGAAATTAGTGTACTAGTGAGCAGCAGAGAAAAAGACAGCTCTGTGGCTTGCTGAGAATTGAAGACCATTGGGTGAGCAAAATGTTGCCTCAACAAAGGCACAGCAGGCTGCATCTGTTGAAATGAGAAGACATATAAACAAGTCTCAAAACCAGACTTCCTGATCACCTAAGGCAACCCCAAAGGGAAATGAGATGGAACACTCTGATACTCAACCACCTGGACTCCATGAACTGGCAACAAAAGAGGATCTTGGAAAAAATGAAATCAGAAATAATTTCTCACATAACAGCAGAGATCATGCCCGTAGTGCAAGACATGATTAATAAATCTAGAAGGGACACAGATAAAACCAATAGAGGATCAGAGGAACATGATGGAATCCCAACACAGGAAAAAAATGGAATCTGTAAAACAGATACAAACAGATTTCCAGGAGATTAAAAACTCCATTGAAAGTCTACACAGCAGAATGAGCCTATGTGAGGACAGAATTTCAGATATAGAAGATAAGATTGCAATTAGTGACCAGGAAAAGAAAAATTGCTTTAAAATAGCAAGGGACCATGAGCAATCAATCCAGCAGATGCTAGATGATGCAAAGAAGAGTAACATAAGACTGATTGGAGTCAATGAAGAAACAGGGGAGAGTGCAGATGATATAAAAAACTGTTTACAGAAGTGATGGCAGAAAACTTCCCAAGGAGGGGAAAAGAACTTGACATATAGATAAGTGAGGTATATAGGACTCCAAATAGCCTTGATCAAAAAATATCTACACAGAGGCATATAATTGTTAAGATTCCAGAAACCTAACACAAGAACAAAATTCTACAAGCAGTTAGAGAAAAGAAACAAATCACATACAAAGGAAAGCCCATCAGAATCACAGAAGACTTCTCAACACAAACCATCAAGGCAAGAAGAACTTGGAGTGACATATTCCAAGCCCTAAAGGAAAACAGCCTCCAACCCAGATTGATGTACCCTGCAAAACTATCTTTCAAAAATTGATGGAGAAATAAGATGCTTTCATGACAAAGAGCACCTCAGGAACTTCATGAATACCAAACCAGCACTCCAAAAAATTTTAGAAAATATCCTAGGAAAAGACAATGAGGATCACCACCCCAGGAACCCCAGGAGAATGAATCAATCAGGCACAACAAGAAATTAAATGCAAAGGGGGACGGTCCAAAAAGAGTCGTGACAATGATAAGTCAATATGTATCAGTTGTAACTATCAGTGTTATTGGTCTCAATTCACCAATCAAAAGAAATAGACTGGCAGAATGGGATAAGAAGCAAGATCCAAAAATATGCTGCATACAAGAAACATGCTTATGAATTAAGAAATTAAAGAAACTGATAGACTGAAAGTTAAAGAGTGGAAAACAATATTCCATGCAACAGGAACCTAAAAAAAAAAAAAAGAAGGAGTAGCTATCCTCTTTGCAGATCAAGTGGATTTCAAACCAAAATCTGAAACATTCCTGGTCCCAAGAATTTCAGATAAGGGACAATCAACCTGTATGCATAAATCTATTGTGAACATGAGTTTTCATTTCTCTTGAGTAAAAACAAGAACAGAGCTATTGGTTCTTAACAGCAATACAAGAAATTTCTATATTGTTTCCCCAAATGGTTTTATATTTCACATTCACATTAGCAGTATTAGAAAGTTCTAAATGGTTCACACCTAAGCTGACATTTGTTCTTTTAAAACCTTTAAATTAATCTCCCTAAGGAATGTATAATATGATCTTGTTATTGTACTGATTAATATTTTTCTGATTCTAGAGTTGCACACCATTCCTTGTGCTATACTGGCTATTTATCTTCTTCTTATGTCTACATTTTAATTGGATTGTCTATTAATGAGCTCTAAGAATTCTTTATATATTCTGGTCATAGGTTATATGCATTATAAATATGGTCTGTTTAAGGACTACTTTTCATTTTAATGATGTCATTTAAAGTTCTAAATTTTGATGGAATCTCATTTATCAATTTTTTTTCTTTTATACATCATGTTTTTTGTATCCTAGGTAATTCTTGCCTACCCTGAATTCATAAATATTTTCCCTTATAATTTCTTCTTAAAGTTTTATACTTTTAGGCTTTCTTATTTAGGTTCATAGATCCCTTCAAGTTATTTACATGTATGGAAATAAAGGGTTGAGGTTAATTTTTTATATATGGATACCAGGTGTTCTAGTGCCATTTGCTGAAAACACTATCTCTTCCTTGCCTCTTGAATTGAGTTTATATTCTATAAAATGCTAATGTTAAATAATCTTTCAAAACTCAGTGGACCATATATGTGTGGTTCAATTTCTAGATTCTCTGTTTTATTCAAATGATCTATATGTCTTTCCTTACACCAACACTGCCTTGATTACTGTAGCTTTAGAAGAAGTCTTAAAGTTAGGTACTAAACGTCTTCCAACACTGTTTTTGTTTTTGTTTTTGTTTTTTGATTTTAACTTTTCTAAGTCCTTTGTACTCCTACATAACTTTTAAATTTCAATATCCAATTCTTCATTAGCAAATACACACAGACCTGAATTTTTATATATACCTTGTGTTTTCTAATCCCGCTAAATTCAAGTACAAGTTCTAGGGGCTCCTAGAGATTTCTTAGTATTTTCTCTGTAGATGATCATTTCATCTACATATAAAGATTTTGCTTCTGCCATGCCAATCCTAACCTAGTTGTGTCATTTTATTCCCAGATTATTTTGATGGAGACTAGGTTTCAAAGTTTAATGGACAGAAAAGAGTAAGCATATCTGCCCTTCTTCCCCACCTTAAGGAGAAAGCATTGTATCTTCTCCATTCATATAAGGCGTTCTTGCTGGAAGTATGGAGTACATGTCTTTAATCTTTTGAGAAGTTTCTGTTCTACTTCTAGTCTCCTGATAGCTTTTACCATGAACAGCTGTAGAATTTAGTCGAATACTTTTTCTCCAACTAGTGACAGGATCATATGGCTTTTTCCTTTCCTCTGTTAAAATGATGACTTTTTGGGGTGGATCTTCCAATCCTGAACCAACACTGCCATCCCTATAACAAAACCACTTTCTACATACTGCCAGATCTGACTTCTAATAGTTCGTTTTGTTAAACAAATTTCTATCTATGTTCATACTTTTTTCTTCTATTATCTTTATCCAGTTTTAGGATTAGCACAATGTTGAGTTCCTAAAATGAGGGGAGAAGTGTTCCTTCCTTTTTCTACTTTAATTGTTTGATATAATTTATCAGTTAAAATGTTTATGAGCCTGCTGTTGTCATATAAGTAGGTTTTCAAGCTAGGAATATAGTTTCTCTAATAGATGTTATTCAAATTTTATATTTCCTCTAGAGTTAGTTTCATTAATTTGTCTTCCAAGTTACTTCTTAGAAGTTGTCAAATTTATTACAAAAAAGATTTTTGTAATATGCTTTCTAAATCCTTTTAAATTCTGTAAAATCTGTGGTAATGTCTCCTAGATCTTAATATTATAATTTAAAAAATGTATAACTGATATTGCGTGACAGGAAGAAAAGGTCTAAAAGAGCAGGGGAATTGGGAGGGGTAGGGGAAGGGAAAAAAGGGAAAGGAAAAAATATGAGAAGAGGAAAAATATGGTAAAAAGGTCTTTGCAAATAGGGAAGGGTGGAGGGGTGAAGGGAGGGCAGGGGAAGGGGAAAAAAAATAAGAACCAAGTGACTCATGTAATGGTACAAGATCCCAATGATGAATGTAACTGTGTTTTACACCTAAAATGTACCAATAAAGTTAATGGGGGAAAAATGTGATAAATCACATTAACAAAATGAAGGATAAAAATCTTGTGATTATATCAATAGATTCAGAAAAAGCATTTGATAAAATTCAACATTCCTTCATGATGAAAATATTAAAATATAGAAGTTATTATGACTTGTATCTAAATAGCTCCCCAAAGTCTCATGCACTCATCGGTGGGGCTTTTTAGAACTGTCTGGATCTAGGGTGTGATGGTAGGGGTAAGAGTGTGATGCTAGGATTAAGGGTTTGATGCTGGGATTAAGGGTGCCCCATAGTGGTAGTGCCCAAAGGGCAGGTAGACTAGATGAAATATACTGTAAAAGCAAGCTTGCTTGGTGGCTGCTGCTGCTTTCATACTTCACTACTTGCTGCCTTCTTCCTACCTTGCCACAGCATGGACTGTTTCTCCCTTGTGATGCCCCTTTGCAATGTCACCCTACCTTGGAGCTGTAACAAAGCTTCTCCTGGGAAATCATCAACATGCAATCTTCCTCTCCCATTCTGCTCTTTTATGCAGTTGTCAACAATCCTCAGGTGGGTCTTCCAGGCCCAGAACCAGGATGAGTCAGTTCAGCGGGGCATTCCCATTCAAGTTCACCATTAGTTATTGAACCACACATAGGAAATGAGAACAGCAATCCTGAAAGTTACCTCCAAGCCCATATTTATTGTTGGACTGTTCACAGTAGCTATGATATAGAATCAACCTAGGTATTCATCAATAGATGAATAGATAAGGAAAATATGGTGCATGCACACAATGAAATGTTCATCTATAAAAACAAATGGGAATTGGATAATATTGTTTTGAAGTAAACCAGATATTGAAAGACAATTACTAGCATATACTTTCTCATATATTAAAGTTATTAATACTTATTTATTAAAAAAATAATTTAGTGGGGCCGGGGATTTAGCTCAGTGGGGCTGTCTCCTGCCTTGTAAGCGCAAGGTCTCCAGTTCGATCTCCGGTACTAATAAAATAAAATAATAAAATTTAAGAATTTTTGGAAGATTTAGACAATTCAATTTATAAAAAAGTTCAAAACTCTGTGGAGTATTGAAAATTAGCTGTATTTACCATAAAATAATTTATAACCTGTCAACTCCATGAAGTTCTGTTTCTCTATCTCTTTGCTCAAATGACTCAGTGAATTTCTTTACTTTCCTCAGGTTTTCTTTCATGGTTTTATTGTGTGGTATCTTTCTGTGTAAAGTTGCAGATGTATATTATTAGAGAAAGTTGTGCTTTCTAAAATTTAGTTGTAGATAATTGTGTTAATTAATGAAAGGCATATCTAGGCTGGGTATAAGAGCTCATGGTTTTTTTTTGCAAACTTGTGTTTAGTTACTGCAGACCCTAACCTGACATTTCTTTAACAAACCAAACAAGTACCTAAAGATGTCTCACTGGTAATTTAGGAACAAATCAGAAAGCCTTCCTCCTTGTAGGAAGTTATTTTCCAGTGAAACATGATTCTAATATATTTTGCTTAATTACTATTCAAAGATAGGAAAATTTTATAAATTTATAATAATCAATGTTTAGTGATATTTCTATTTAAAAATATATTTATTTTACATATATTAAACTTTTTTGACTATTCAGAATTCATGTAAATTACTTTTCATGTCCACAAAGAAATAGGATTTAGTTAATCATCAATTTATTAAAATAATTTTAGAAATGCTTGTAAAGTATAACTAGGCTTTTTTCTTTCCATATGAAGTAGTGCAATCACAGTGTGTGTGTAGGTAATAAGCCATAAGTAAAAGTTTAAGAAAGAACTTCTTTTCCTATATTAACTCTAAAATAACTAGAGATTGAGGAGGATAGTATCCAGAGGTCAGGAGGGGAAATTGTGAAAGGAGGTTTTGTTTTCATTTTGTTATTATAAAACTGATCTTTGAACCAAGGAAACTATTATGAATCAATATACCACTAAATTACAAAATTTTATTAAAGTCTCACAAAATTTTAATCTAAGAAACTCTGTTCTGCTCTTTCAGAAGAAAACTTCACTGTTTCCAGGCAGTGCTCATTTCATACACCCTGAACTCTTGGAGAAAATCTCCATAATGGGGAGAAAGGGGCTGTCATTATTCTCCATGCTGTGCTGCAAAAAAAAATCTTCAACTTTTTTGTTTTTCTCTTAATTTTGAACCTTGATTCAATATATCCTGTCATGCTCTTAATTCTTTCCAATTCCTCTTATGTGAAGTTCAAAATACTCTATAACCTAAATGCCTGCAAAGATAGAGTAGAATGACAAAATCTTACAGAAATTTTAAACAAGGACTCTAACTCTTCTTTAGCCAAGACAGCAAATCCAACAGAGTATTTTGTCTAATAGTCATTTAATGAATGCTCTTATATGATTCATTTTTAAAAAGTTTTTATCTAATTAGAGAAAAAGTTTTTGGTCAACAGTACTTTCTTACATGTTATTCATATCTTCCTATTTCTCTATTTATGTTTATCTACAGATAATACAAATTTTTATAAATATTCTAAGACAAATTTAGTTTTCAAACATCATAATTTATTTTGTCAGATTTCTTACACAAGAAGAGAAAACACCAGAATGTATGTAATAATGAGAGATTTGTTTTAATAGTGTTTTATTTTACTGTCAATATATAATTATAAAACCAACTGTTTAAGTGCATATTTACCCACCTCAAATTTTTCCTTGCCTCTTTCATTAGATTAATATTCTTGATGACTCTGCATAGTGATTTTGAACTGAAATGTTTATATTCTATTGAAATAGCTTGCAGTATATATTTTACTAAATTTTTGCCACTTGGAATTGGTTTATTTCACAATAATGACTACTACTATTCTTAAAAATATTATCATTGTGCTCTTCTTTAATAAATCTCCAATCCTCAACTCTTCTTCATGTCTTTTTCTCATATTTCTCTATAAAATCTAATAATGGAGAGCTCAGAGAGCTCAGTAATCTCTGAGTGACAATCTGACACTTTTTAATTCATTTATAAACCACTTAATTCATTATTATTGCTTTCTTTTGCTGCAGAAGGTAAATATTTTGGAAAATATATATACATTTTTGTTTTCACTGTTAGTACTTATATGTTAGTACAATTAAAAATAACAGTGAATATAATAAGTACAGTAGAAAAGAAATGGGAATTCAAAGGAATAAAAACCTCATTTTACTTTTGTGAGTCAGACAAGCCTTTGAATTCTGAAAAGAAAAATTGTGTCTCTTTAGGTAATGAAAGTTTTGGAGAGCAGATGAAGACAAAATCATACATCCACTTTAAGGTTTTGGTTTTATTATGATTTTATTATTGTTTAGGATTTGATGACTCTTTTTTCCTTGTAAAATAGGTTCTGAAATGCTGAAATTGCCAAATTATTTTATCTAAGTGAAGATGAGAAAGAGAATTGAAGAATACTTTTTATTATTGACCAATGAAATGAATAGATTGAAAAGTAATAATTTTCAGTCCTTGAAGGAATAATAAGAAACCAGTTTACTTATACATTGATTCTAGCTCAGGCTCAGATAATAATTTGTATACACAAAGGAATTCATCCCAAAAATATTATCAAAAATTATATACACCAACAATAAATATCTTCATTATTAATAAAAATTAATATATTAAGATATTCAAAGAAACCATGATTTTTAAGTCATGAAGTTTTGTTTACATTTGAAAGTTGAATACTTCATCATTATTAAATAACTTTCTCAATGTCAGTGCCCTTGGCCTTTCCATACTTTCCGCCAATTGTGCTTGTAGTGGTAAGGAAGCAATTTAGATGTTGGAATATATGAGCCATGTTTTTTGAGTTATCTGCTCTGTGCATTGTTGAACCTCTTTAACAACCTTATTTTCTTCTAGATCTCACTAATTACCAAAGTACTGGGGGCAGTGTTTATCCACTTTCTGTGATTCAAGGAATGACACAGCTATATCCAAAGATTCCCTTTAATCATCCATATTCAATTCTTTTATCTCCATTTTAGGCTGATAGAAATATATATGTTTTCCCCTTTCCCAATGTAAGATTTTATTTAGTCTCCAACCCCCCAAAAATTTAAGGATGTGCCAAACATTTTTATTTTAAAGGAATAAGAGCTGGCATTGAATAAAATGCAATGGGCAACACTGGCACAAAATAAAGTATTTAAATTTAAAAATAAAACCTATTTGGCGACTGCCAATATCAACAGAAAAGAACTAGAACAAAGAGAGCAGGACAAACTTCTCAAGAGGTAAAAAATGGGGGATTTATGCTTTCATCCTCATTATATTTCCCTGGAGTAGGGTAGCTCTAGGCAAAGATTTAAATGTTGGCTCAAGCAGTATTTTTTCCTGTGAAATGTCTCCAGAGAATCTGTGACTGATATCCAATTTCAAGCCCATTGTAATCTCCTTCCAGGATGTGACATATGGAACAGCTGATTTGTGCAGGATGGTGTGGTACAGATGTAGGATGGCGGTGATGCTACACCGTGAAGCTGAAGATAGCATCTAGGCACGCTCAAGACTATTGATTTCATTCTTTCATTTGAAAAAAAGGAGAAAGAAATTCAATTTGAGAGAATAATTGTGCCTAGAGGGAAATGATATTGAAACACTTAATGATCAAATAGAACCCGAAATGAAGTTGGGCAAAGAAGACGCGGATTGATAGAAATCAGACTTAGTATGTGTCTAGAATGAGACATAGTGTATGAAAATGTGTCTCTGCAATATCCAATTATCTTGAAAATTTACTCAAAGTATACACCTTGGAAAAAAATCTTAATGAGTTAGAGGATATAATGGGAAAGTTCACATGAAAGAAGAGAATTAAAAATTTTCTTTAAATACTAATAGAAAGAGATTTGACTAAGCATGGGAAATATGTAGAAATTTATATAAAACTTTAAATTTATATAATTAAAATAATGAGAAAGTGTCATAAAAACAGATAAAAATTGGTCATGAGGTCAACCTTAAAATTTAAAAAAATGCATTTGGTGATTACATAAATTTCTAAAAGGAAGTCTGTCATTTGTCATTTAAAAACGAGTTCAAAAATACTTGTCTAACTCCTCAACTTACATCTACAAAAATCAAATTAGTGAGAGAGGAAAGGGTGGCACTTGGAACACTCAAAAGCAAAGGCTGAATTGTTTTTTTGTTTTTCCTAATCATTATTCATTAATTCATTCATCAAATATTTGTGTAAAAACTATAAGCCAATTGTCAATAAAATAATTATTATTTTGTGCTTTATATATCAAGGTTAAATATAATGACCTCCACTCTTTCTTTTGGCTTAAAATTAAACATTCACAATGCTATTATCTTCTCCTTAATAATACCAAAGGAAACCCTGTAAATTCAAGTAGAGTCATTAAGGCTGAAAAATACTTTTTGGTCTCAGTTAGTTTAGTCTCAATGGGAATTACATTCATATTGCTCTAATTCTGACATAGAATTGTCTTTACATTTCAGTGTTAACTATTGTCATTTAACATATTAAAGGCATTAAAAATAAAAGATATTTGTATAAAATGTGAAAAAAATATAAGCCAAGAAGTCCTGTATTTTTAAAATTATAAAACGAATATAAACAAAAATACAAAATGCATGTCTAAACAGTATTATGGTTCTTTATCATCATAAATTATTTAAACCGTCAAGGGACAAAATTCAGGTGAAAAGAAATTATTAATTAATTGTCTATATAGATTAAGAATAGGAATACTAGTAAATTTTAATGTTGTACATATTGTTTCTAGCTGTAATTTATTCAGGTATCTGCATACTCAAGATTATTTCATTTTTGAAAAATCCAAAATATTTTAAAAATGGGATCATTTTTATTTTAATGTTACATATACATAGGCTACCATATTGAAATTTTTGTTTATCACTGAACATGTATATCTAAGTCTAATAATAATTATTTCCCTCAGTAACTATTTCAAATCTAATTTATTTATTATATACTAATCTCATTTTTAGACATGAGGAATGAAGACAAGGATAAGGTACAAATAAGATTTTATTAACCATATGTATATATTTGTATACATACATTTTATTGACATTTTAGTTTTGATGGTAAAAATACTCAAGATTTTGCATTGAATCACTGCTTATGAATTAAGAACATTCTGAAGTACTGGGAGAAGATTTCATATATCCTACTTTATAACCTCACTCATATAAATGGTTGACTTATATTTTCTTTCTAGAGATTAAATTCATAGTGCAATTCATAAGAAAAATGATTTCATTGTTTCACAGTGCCTTTGAAGAACAGAAATATAAAATAAGTATATACTGTATCATATATACAGTTGTAGTGGTATATCAGATATGGTATTGAGTTGTAGTGGTATATCAGATCAAAGTTGAATTAGTATTATAATAGTGATTTTATTCGTATTTTCAGTAGACTAATGACAACATATAGATACAAATGCAGAAAAAAATTTTAAATTGTCAGAATAATTCTCCTCTACATTAGCATTTTATATTCAAGTTAAATAAATAAGCAAAGAAGTCCATGCCATTTCTATCCTTAAAATCAAATAATGTGTGGTTTCATTCTAGAATAGTATCAAGAAACATCATGAAACAATCATAAAGATATTTATTCTTTTTGGCAACTACTGTATAACACATCACCAGAGACAATTAAATTACATAATTGACTTTTGATAGTGTGCATTTTTTATGGCTTTAAGTCATATTACATTCTGTTGATGCTATGCTATTATTAAAATAAAAGTAATTGCAAAGTAGAAAATAAAAGAAAATAAAATAGATCCATTAATAGCTCTAAATATTGTTTTGCCTTATCCTTGAATTGGAAATCAATTCTCTAAAGTCAGGTGGGGAGCATCTTCATAGTTCACAGAGTGTATATTAGAGGTTTAATGATTGATGCAGTGACAGTGCAGGTCAGCTTGTTATGTTCTCTTTATTCAGTGTTGAAGACAAGCTCTCACTATGTAGTTCAGGCTGGCCTTGAAATCATGGTGATCCTCCTGCCTCAGCCTCCCAAGGGCTGGGATTACAGGTGTGCACCACCATGCCTGCCTGAACCTTATATTTTAAAGCCAGAAGAAAATAAATAAATATTTATTGCAATGTGGAGTATATGTATTGATAAATGCATAAAACAGAATAGAGCAGAGTAAAACATGGGATGTGATATCAGGAGTCAAGGAAAGTTGGACAATTTAAATAAGGAGTTTTGGGGGAAGCTTACTGAGTGTAGATACAAGAATTGATTTTGACTGGACAACAATAATGAATCAATGGGAAGAGTTAGTAAAGAGTGTTCAAGGATCATGAAAGAGCCACATTAACTACCAAATTTAGATCTGCGATATGGTTGTGATGAAAAGACATTGGCATACATTTAGCATAAAATGGTAAGATCTTATTTATATTTTTAACTGGGTATTCTACAGCCTATTATGTTTTGGGCAGCAAGAACTTACAGTGACTTAGAATAAGATGGCAGAATTGGAAATGGGGAAACATCATCCATGCATCAGATACATGCTGATTGTAAAGTGAAAAGAATACACAGGTAAAAAAGAAAGTAGAATTGGAGAATTGGGGGATGAACCAATCTTTTATAGGCTGCTAAATATGGGGAGCGTTGGTTCCATTAGCCAATAAAGAAAATGCTAGAAAACCAGTAAAAGGGAAAAATAATGAAAAGATGTTATGGTTGAAATGATTAGTAGTCTTTAAATTTGTTTTGTATTTATTAGTACATATTTCAGTACATGCATTTTACAATTATTTCAGGGAGTTGGTACATGTACATAATACAGCTTGTTTATTTTTAAGTACCCTTTCCTCCCCTATCCCTCCCTCTGTCCTCTAATTCCCTTCTCTCCTTTTTATTCTTGTTGATGTTATGAATCTTAGTTCATGTTTATGGCATATAATTTCCATATCCATTAAGGTTACTAGTATCCTGTATATGGCATATTTTTGCTCCACTTATTTCCCATCCTCTTCCCCTTGCCCCTTGCTCTTGGGGCACTTCCCATCTGCAAGAGATCTATTTCCTTGTCTCCTTCTATCCTTCTTTTATTTTTCATTTAGTTTGTACTTTGCCTTACTCAAATGACAGATGTCACATGGTATTTGAGTTTGTGTGTCTGATTTATTTCACTGAAAGTTATATTTTCAAGGTGCAACCATTTTCCTACAAATTTCTTAAATTTGTCCTTTTTATAGCTGAGTAGAATTCCACTGGATATGGACACCACATTTTCTTTATCCAACCGTCTGTTGATGGATATACAGGCTGCTTCCATGATTTAGCTATTATGAATTGTGCTACTATAAACATTGGTATGTCACTGTATCATGACATCTTAAGCTCTTTGGTGAATATACCTAGAAGGAGGAGAGCTGGGTCATATTGAATTTCTAATTTTACCTCTTTAGGAAATCTTCATTCTGATTTCCATAATGGTCATGTTAGTTACATTCCCACCAACAGTTTGTAGGATGGATCCTTTTCCACCACAGCTATACAAGCATTTGTTATTTTTTGATACCTTGATTATTGCCATTCTTTATAGAGTAAAATGGAATGGTAGCATTGTTTTAATTTACATCTCTCTAATAGCCAGAGATGTTGAACACTTTTTCATATATTTGTTGGCCATTTGTACTACTTCTCTGTGAAACATCTATTCATTTTCCCATTCTTGACTGGGTCTTTAGTTTTAGGTAGTTTAATTTTTTGAGTTCTTTATATATGCTTGATATTAGTGTTCTGTCCAAGGAGTAGCTGGAAAACATTTTTCCCATTCTGTAGATTGTCTGTTCACTTTACTATAATTCCTGTGCTGTACAGAAGCTTTTTAGTCTGATATAACACAGTACCAATTGTTGATTCTTGTTGTTAGGTATTGTGCAATTATGGATCTGTTTAGAAAATCCTTTCCTATACCTATGGCTTCAAGTGTTTTACCTAATTTATCTTCCAGTAGGTTTTAATATTTCAGTTTTAATGCTTAAATATTTGATCCATTTTTATTTTAATTTAGCAAAGAGTGAGAGACAATCTTCTGCTAAAAATTAATCAATCTTCTGTTAACAGTTATCCTATTTTCCCAACTCCACTTGTTAGAATAGGCTACTCTTCTTCAAAATATGCTTTTGGACCCTTATCCAAGATGAAATAGCTGAGTTACTAGAGATGTTCCTGCATCATCTTTTCTCTTCTATTGATCCATGTATCTGGTTTTGTCCCAGTACCATGCCGTTTTTATCACTATTGCTTTGTAGGATAGCTTAAAGTCAGGTATTATAGGGCCTTCTGCTTTGCTCTTTTTGTCCAAGAGTGCTTTCACTATTCTGAGTCTCTTCTGCTTCTATATGAATTTTATGATTTTTTCCTCTAAATCTGTAAAGTATGCTGATGGTATTTCGATTGGGACTGTATTGAATCTGTATCACAGTTTTGGGAGTATGGTCATTTTGACAATATTAGTTCTGTCTATCAAGGAGAGGGGACATCTTTTTATTTTCTTACAGCCCCTTCAATCTCCTTTTTCAGAGTAGTGTAGTTTTCTTTGAGGAGGTTTCAGGCCTAGAAATACAGATTTGGGAACACTGGAAGTCACGTCTCTGTATACCACCAATTATAGCTGCAGCATTTAAGGTCAGTACAGTGCAACCTCAGACCCACTAGAGTCTTTATAAAATTCATCTAGGTACACCTCCAGTGCTACAGGAATCTATTTAGCACAGCATGAAAATATAGCAGGAAAAACACAAAGTCTAAAACCCTGGAGGGTGAACTTCGGTGGTGTATGGTGGAGGTGGTTGTTAGTTGCCTTAGCCTCCCACCCTATCAGGCAAGAAATTCTGAAAGCATTCTGAGTATGTGTCTCTGGGGACTTATAACAGCTAAGCTTTGCTGTCAAAGATGGTTTATTTTACATGTTTATTTGGCTAGGCCACAGGACTCAGATATCTGGTGAAACTTGAGTCTGAGTATTTCTGTGAAGGTGTTTTTAGATGAGATTAACATTTACATCAATAGTCTTTGAGTAGAAAAGATTATATTATGTAATGTGTTGGGTCTTGTTCCATAAATTGAAGGGCTTTGGAGAAAAAAATGACCCAGGACTCCACAAGGGGGGACTACCATAGCAACTGAGCAGTATCACTTCTTCCATGGGGCTCCAGTCAGCTAGCATGACCTGCAGACTTTGGACTGGAGTGGAGAAAAGTGTGTACATATATTTATGATTCTGGATTCTTTAGATAATTCTGACCAAAACAGATTTTGGTACTGACAGTTGTTCTTGAGGGACATAACAATGAATTTTCTGAGTTAGTTCTGAAGTTTCTGGAATTGTATTTAGAAACAGTATTACTCTATTTCCAGGAGTGAAGAAAGCACTGATAATCCTTGGCATGATATAGCAATGGATTTATGCGAAGTATCTCCATTGGAAATTTCTCTTTAAATATGTAACAACATCAAGGATCTGGATAAACAGGTAAATATTTGAACATTTTGGTCAAAAAAATCACAGGATTTTAGTTTCATATATCAAACAGGAATAGTGATTTCAGTTGTTATGAGAATTAAAGAAATAAAGGAGATAGCACTTCTGAAATATCTGCCAAAATATATGCTTAGCAAGTTATCATACAGTATTACCAAAGCTGTAACTATGACTTATGTAATTGATTCTCATTTTTCACTTATTGTTATCACACACATTTGTGACTGATTCACTATTTCTCAACAGTATTTTAGTCATGGGGTTTCAATGAGAATACCCTCAAATTTTCACCTCCTTGTTGAATGAAAGAAGTATTGAAAGAAACTTTAAAATGTTGTGTATATTTAAAAAGAAGGACATTATCAAAGGTATTTCTGGTTAGAGAAAATAAAAGGCTTGACCTCTTTGGAGTGGAGGAAATCTGTGAGAAATAAATGAATATGAAAAGCGAAACTAATAGTTGAATATTTACTAAGGCCAGAGGTGTTGCAGACTGAGTCTATGTGAAATTGCTTTCAGTTCTGAGAGATTTAAGTCAGGGATTAATGAGTCACCCTGCAAGACTTTATAGTATGTCATTTCTCAGAATATTGAGATTTGGAAATATTTTGACTGAGTTTATTCTTAGTTCTTAGAATGAAGCCTCATATTTCTTTGCTTCTTAAAATAAAAAACTCATATAATCTACTCATATAGTCAGAACTATTGCTTAGTGTAGTAACTTATTTAACATTCAAAGCTTAAAATGCCAGATGTCCCTATATTTTGAAATAAGTAGTGATTTTATTCATCCATTTCATCTTTAATTTGTCCACCAAATTAACAAGTCTATAACAGTTATCCAGACCTCTTTGCCAAAAATAAGTTCTTCCTATATTTATTTATATAATGGTTTTAAATATTCCTAAGTGTTTATTAAATGTGTCATTTAATAATAGACTTGAATTATTATTAAATAGCATTATTTTGACTATTTTCCATACTCATCATTATAACTTATAGACTACATTATACATAAATATGAACATTATATTAACCAAACACAGAAAAATCTGATAGAATAAACCTATAACAATGTGTCTTTGAATATTGAGTTTTTTAACAAATAAATTCAATCCTCAGATTCTAAAATATTACTTTCATACTAAAATAAATAAATACAAACAAAAATTTAAAAATCATCATATAATAATTTGAAGAAAGATAAATATAAAATTAAAACATACAATTTAACTAGGGTGTTCTAAATAAAATTGAATGCCCGTGAATGGAAAACACTCCATAAAGAGATGAAGAAAACAAAGGAAAATAAATATATGGGTGAATGTTGGATAACGGGACAAACTGTTTTGTTGAACTTGAACCAAAGGGTAACTGATTACAGCACAGAATAACTCTGATCTTTGTCACAAACTGTAACATTAGGAGCCAGTACAATCTCTAGTGTCAGCCTTCATATGCACCTGACTTTCCAATCACTACATTAGCATATTTTACATTTACTTGATAGGAACTTTTGCATTTCTTTCATCAAGGGAGTTTTGCATTTTTTCAATAAGGCAGAAATTATTATGAAAATTGAATTCTACTACTCTCTGGTGAACTGGACTTTTTATTTGCATCAGAGAAAAAATTTTTGAATACCAAGGAATATTAGGACCCTTATTTTTTTCATTTCTATATTTTGTCCTAAGAAGTGCATCAGTCTACTTTTTTATTTGATTCTTTTGAAGTTTGTAACATCAAAGTAACAAATGTACTCTTAGAGTTCATTTTCTCTGGAATCTAGTGACTTGCCATCACCTTAGGCATTCAAAAAATATGGAATGTAAAGCACCAGGAGTTATAGGTACATTTATATCTGAGCAGCCAAAGCTGCTGCCTTCTCCACACTTATAAATAATAATCAGGAAAATTGCTACTTTTGTTCTCAAAGAGCAAATTACTAAGCACTGTTCTTGTTCATGTAAAAATAATTGTCAAGTCTAGTGACTGACATTACTTTCCCATAAGAAATGACATTTTATTTCACATGCACTGACTATATAGGTTACAAAATAAAAAATAAAGAAATCAATAAAACATTTTAATATAATCAGACCATTTCAAAGAACTAAAATCCCTGATAGTAAATAGCAGTTAAACAGTTTTGTTTCCTACAATAACTAGATATTAGTTTATAGTGATTGATTTTTTAAAATAAATACACAGTCAAAAATCTATTACAAGCAATGATTAGATGTCATTTTCAAAATTCATACAAATAACTGGTTTCATAGGCTGTATTCCTTTGTTCATAACCTAACTAAAATAAACAAATCACCAAAATATTTTCAATTCACTTTTTCTAAGAATTACATTAAAAATTAAATAACAGCTAGTATTTTGGATGGCCATCTTCATAACTCCTCAAAGTACAATTCATGTCATTTAATTATAAAATAACCTATTTATAAATATGTGTAGGTTAAATATGATTGTGGCTTACTAATAGAATATGCTTAATTGTCAACATACAATTCTGAAGTAGAAAATCTATAAATCTGTATCTTTTTAAAAAACCAAATATTTTTATAGTTGAAATATATCATTCATAGTTATAGAAACTCCATTTTAGCTTCTATAATAGGAAAAATCTCATTTGTAATTAATAAGATTGATAGCAACAAGTATTGACATAGGGACTTGCTATGTGGTCCAGGCTGGTCTTGAACTCAGAGTGAGCCTCTTTTTTGGGGGTGGTACCGGAGATAGAACTCAGGACCTTGTGCTTGTGACGCAGGTGCAGCACCATTGAGCTAAATCTCTGGCCCAATAGCAACAAATATTAAAGCATTAAGTAGACAAATAATTTAAAGCTAATTCAAGAAATATTGAAATCTGTAGTAGAAAGAAGTGTAAATTAAGATAGCTTTGAAAAAAATCCTAGTTATTTGTAGCAAATTCTCCTATATTCTCTTCTTTTTGAAACTTACTTTGGACAGAAATTCAACATTAAAGCTAAAGATGGGAGGTAACAATGACCTTCATGACCACCACGGCTAAGGAAAGATGTCAGCAATATTGTACATAGAAATCATTCAAAATTTATTAACAAAAATAACAACTCAATACCACTACCATTGATTTTTATATTATGACAGAGTCAGGCTATATCTCCAGTGTCAACATTGTATGCATGTGTAAGCATATTTACACATACACACACATACACACACACATTTGTTGAGAAACAGATGAAACATGCTCTATGCATAGTAAGTTTTTCTTAGCCTCTTATTCATTGACCTCAAAATCTAACTTTGAATAATCCTTGAAAAACAAATGAATGTTTTATTACTTAGGAAACTAAAACTAGAAAAGAAGTGTATATTGATAATTGGTGGATTCAGATTTTGAAGGTCTAGAACATATACAATTAGGATATGCCTTGGTTAAGAAAAGTAATTTAAAATTATTAATTAAAATTTATGCATATATTTTGGTTAGGTACTGTGCAGGTGAATCTTTGGTAGGTTCACCCGTGTACCTGTGATAGTATCTTATTTTCTATTTTTTAACTGACTGAATTATTTCTCACTTGCCATATCTTTTGATTGACTCTCTTCACTATTTTTATAAGATATCACAGTAATATTAATAATCAGTGACTATTTGGCATTACCTGCCTGAGTTAAACATTTGTTCCCATTCCTTCTATGTGGAACATGGATATCCTATTACTATGTTGATTGATCTCTCAAATATTCAAAACATTTTTAGACAGAAATAGCATGCAATTGAGAGATTTGAGACATTTTTAATGATGAAGATAAGATACCCCTAAATTGAAACCTGAAAAATACTTCGTAAACATAATCTAATAAAGTTTTTTTCTTTTAATATCCAAGAACTGTATATGATAGTTTCTTGTCAAACAGTATTCAAAATAGCTCTTGTTTCTCCAAGTTTCAAGATTTATTGTCCTTAGAAATTTTACTAAAACATAATAGCTTATTGTTCTTTTTTAAGGTCAAAAATTGAAGTGATTTGAATTATTTTTAAGGTAGTTAAAAGTCATTCACTAAATTATTTTATGTTTGAAGTAGATTATCCAACACAAAGACTTTCTACTATGGAAGGATAGGTCTATGGGATTTGTTTATTAAAATTTGAATTCAGATTAAACTCTGCAAGGTTAAATGACAAGGTTAAGTGTCTAATTTTGCAGCCCTTTTATACCTGGTGAGTGCTAAAGCTTTCCTAATGATGGGATTAAATATAGTTTCTAGCTACAAACAGTAACTTGTCATTCCCTGTAGGTTAACCTCTATATTCTATGCTTATCACAAACAGAGAGGAAATAACTTTCGAGGTCTTTTGTGAGTCTTTTAAAATGCACAGACTTTAGGGAAATCATATTTTCTTGAAGGAAATGAGGCATGACCAATTGCACAAAACGTGAGAAAATCCCTTGATAGATGACCTTTGCCACATGTAAAAGAAACTGTTCAGTGGCTGAGGTTTCATGGATTTCATGCATGAAAATCAGATTTTCTGGCCACCAGTGCTGTTCAGTAAATAAATAATCCATCATTGTGTCAAACATTGAAACGTGGAGATAGTGCCCTTGCTATCTGAAAAGACATTTTGAGTTAATAACTTATGTAAACTGTTTACATGTCAGCAGTTGTGGGAACAGTGTTCTAGTTTTCACTATGTAAAATAAAACCACCTAGCTTTGGTGATGTTAACCAAATGGTGGGAGCATTCATTTGAACCTGTCTATACCTATGAACTCAATGATATGGGGTAAAAGCAGGATGAGAGTTCCCACATGGATGCTGTGGTGTGTCAGCACTTGCTAACCCATTGACAAGCAGTTCCAGTGATAGTGTTCCATATCAAATGTGTATTGTTTCATTACAACCGATTAACAACAGCTTTCTTAAAATATGTGGCCATGATTCTGAGTTCTGCTCTAATACTTATGTTTTAGTTATTATATTATTATTATATTATCATTACTGTTAGTAGAATAAAGTTAGTTAAAATGAAGGTTTTTTTCCATCTAATAATTTTATCTTCACTATTTTTTTTAGGCTACAGACAACAGTTATTTTTTGAAGATATTTTCTTCTGTTTTCTTATATTTTAATTCTATTTTAATTTTTGTTTTAGCATTTGTCCAGTTTTATTAAGAAAATATTAAATTTCTACACACACACACACACACACACACACACGTGAGGGAACACACACAAGCCTGGGGTTCATTTAGATCTGATTCCACTAATGGACTGCTTCAGGATAACACTGCAGCTCTCTTTCTCCTAAACAGGAAGGAATAGTCAAGTATTTCATCAATGTTTCTGGCATAAAAAAACATTTATGTTGATTTTAAGGTAACTCCTACAAGCACATTTGATATTTAAAGTACTTTCTTGATAAAATGTCATGCCTTTCCTACCACAACAAAGAGCTTCTCCTTTCTGCATTGTGGCCCAGGTTTTGAATAGTACATCACTTACAATAGTGCTTTTGCTGTTCTAGAATGCCATGGGTACTACTTTAGAGACCAAGAAAAGCTCATTTCATCCTGCTAAGTTTATCTATTGAGCTAAAAAAATTCTTATGAAATTGATCAGTTAATTAGATTTATATATATTTTTAATTTTTTCCCATTAAGTTTATTGGTACATTTTAGGTATAAGATACACTTACATTCATCATTGGGATCTTGTACCTTTACATGAGTATCTTGGTTCTTATTTTTTCCCCTTCCCCTGCCCTTCCTTAACCCCCTCCACCCTTCCCTATTTGGAAAGATTTTGTTTCCATTTTTTTCCTTTTCTCATATTTTTTCTTTTCCTTTCTTTCCTTTCCCCTCCCCCTCCCACTCCCCCTACTCCTTTAGACCTTTTCTTCCTATTACACAATATCAATTATACATTTTTAAAATTACAATATCAAGATCTAGAAGACATTACCACAGATTTTACAGACTTTAAAAGGGTATAGAAAGCATATTACGAAAGTCTTTTTTGAAATAAATTTGACAACTCCTAAGAAGTACTTTGGAAGACAAATTAATGAAACTAATTGGTGCACACGGCTCACCTCCTCTGTGCTTGTGGGGGTGGTAAGGTGGCCCGCAAGCCTCCTCTTGTGCACTGGCAGCTGCTTACTTCCTCTGTGTCTATTAGATTTTTTTAAAAGATATATACTAAATCTCCCAGAAAAAGTAAACTGAGAAAGAAAATATAACTGGTATAGGTAAAACATCTCTTTTCATTTCAATAATTTAGTCAAAAGTTTTTATTGTGTTTTATCAAAAATGTTTTATGCTGTAATTTTGTCCTGATTTTATTTGCTCCTGTAAGAAATTTGCTCTTAGAAATCTTCTGGAATGTCTAGTATGTTAGATTTTAGTCAAAATAAAATTTTAACTATGTTCAAAGAAAGATTATTTTTAATTCAGCACCTGCATAAAACCCATACTCTTTAGACTTTTCAATTTCAGTATGACTTCTTTAAAAGGGGACACAAAAATATGAAGTTATTATTTAATTTACTTGGCAAAGTAATAGAAAAAACAAACTTGACTTTCAGCAATTTATAAGCAAGAAAATAGAAGAAACTAAATGAATAGAAGTGAAGAAACTCAATGTTCTCGCTTATATTCTACGACATATAAATGCTGCAGTACAATATTTATTTATAAAATCTTAAAGAAAACTGAAAATTTCTTTGAGAATTTCTAAGAAATCAAACATTCAGACAACCATTCATCAATTTCAGCTGTTCTGTATTAGTATTATTCATTATAGATAAATGTCTTAGTACATTTGATTGTATCCTTCCTTTCATTTCTAGTGAAAAAACATTCCATGATATTTGTTTTTAAAAAATTAGAAAAGCAAAGAAAAAATGTGACCACTGTTACCAATGTTGTCAATATGTTCCATACACTTTGGAATATTTTGTATAATTTAAAATACAAAGAGAAAGTGCCAGCAACAGTGAGGGAGGGAGAGAGAAAGAGAGAGAACACTATTATCTTTATCATATTATTCTATATACAGTATTGATTTTTTTACAAGTAATAATATATTATGATCATTTTGATTTCATTTCACAGATATAAACTTATGATGTAACTGTAATTATGTGCCTCATATAACATGGAAAATTATTAGAAAGAAATCAAGGGTGTAAACTTCTACTTTCTCTCATTAGATGGTGGAAAGGTCAGAGATTAAGCTAAATTGATGTAGGAGATTAAAAATAGCCATCGATATTCCAGTGACTCCATGTTAAATTGAATTACATGTTTTTCAAACTTCTGATTATTTCTTCCTTTTCATTACTGTTCCTTCTACATCTTCACAAACAGGCTGAGAGCACCTTGTCCAGGTAACAAGATCAACCATGTGATAAAGCTGGTCTCTGTTACAAATTCTCCTTCCTGTCCTTCCCTGATGATGACATAAGAACATTCAAAGGCACCAGTAGAATCAAATCCCCTGCAGACTTTTCTTCTGCACCTACCTTGACCTGTCAAAGAGGACACTTGTTCATAGCTACTAGCTTCCCTTTAGCTCCCCACTTTCTTGGTTAACCACACTCCTTTCTGGCATCTTCTCCATTTTGTTTTGCAATAATGATTTTTCTCATGAAGCTGTGAATGTAATAACTTGTTTTCCAGAATGTTCTCTACAACCTGCAGAATTTTTTCCTATAATGCATAAATTATCTTAATCTGATTTTTAAAAATATTGTTTTTAATTTTGGGAATTTTAAGTATTGCAAAGATTATTCATTCTTAAATGGCATGCATGCATCTATATATGCCAATTCAGGATATTACTTAAAAGCCAGAAAACATAATATAGACATAAAGTATTTTACTAGGGTTAAATCAGATTTTTTTAAAAGAGAATAAAATGAACTTAATTCTCAATTGGTTTGGGGGTCAAGGATGTGAATCTCTAAATAACTATCAAAATTAATAGTTGGTGCATTATTTTAGATATCTATCTTTCCAATACTGATTTTTAAAGTTAATTTGTTCTCACTGTGAATGGTACTCAAAGAGTTGAAAATGTGTGTTGTAATGAAATTGTTGACATCTAGACATTTATAATCATGTTGTTGAGAAATGATATAATTTATTATTTTTAAAAATTCAATGCAAGCTGCATGACTAAATATATCACTTTTTAAATTATTCATATGGATAGATCCAACACATAAATATGCTAAATGCAAGGAATGTAAAGAAACATGAAATCAGACCACTATTCAGATTTGATTTTTAATTATAAATTTTGGTGAGAAACTCTCCTAATCTTGTAGAGAAAACTACTCAGAATAATTTTAAAAATCATGTCAAAGCAAAATACTTTCTTCTTTTATAAAGAAAGCAAAATTGAAATAAAATTTTCCCATTAAACTTTTATTTATGACTTTTAGGCAGCCATAGTGCTGTGTGCCTGTCATCCCAGCACTCTGGAGGCTGAGGCAGGAGGATAGTTATGAGTTTAAGGCCACCTTGCAGTACATAGCACATTCAAGGCAAACCTGAACTCCATAGGGAGAGAAGTTGTCAAAGAAAAAAGAAAATTTTTATTTACCATTTCTTGACTACTCACGTTGCTTTTTTATGCCTTCTTAATCATTTTTAACTTGTCTAATATTTAAACATGTGTATTGAAAAATACTTATTCATAAAAAGAAGTTGAGACAATGATTAAAAAATATTCACCTCATGTATACTACAAATGATAATTGAATGATTTTTTTAAATGAGAGAGACAAAGAAGAGCAGAGAGAGACAGAGGGAGTGAGAGAAAGAGGAGCGAGAGAAAACATATATTCAGTTTTTTAAAATTTCAAATGTCATATTGATGTAGATCTTGCAGTAACCAATGGTAATTTTATGCCAAAGTTCATCTGTATTTTCAGACATTTCTTGCTTTATAAATGCACTTTACCCATATTGCTTCAGCTTTTTACTTTCTTTTTTAGTTTTAGAAAAAAGTCCACTTTTGCTCTTTTGTACACAAAATACAGATATTTCAGCCTGTGACTATATCCTCAGCATAAGAAATGACTTCATTAAAATATATAAATAAATAAATACACATAAATAAAGAAGAGCCTGTATCTTATACCCTGGAGAAATCTTGACTGGTTTGTTTGATAACCAAGAATAAAAGCCTTTGAAATGAATCTAATGTCATGTTATTGAAAATGTTGCTGCACAGATTAACTTTTTTCATTCTATAATGGCTTACAGAGCTTCAAGCACCCACAAATCTCCTAAACCAACCATTTAAGGAATCTAAATAAGCTTCCACAATTTTAAGCTTTCTGACTTTGAAAGCTAGCTTTGAAGTTTTGCCAGAACCTAACTGCGGAAGAGTTGCTTTTAAAAATGAATTCATGACTCAAGAATTAGTGTTGGAGGTTCAATATACCTAAAAATGGTCTTGACCATGTTAACCATAGACAGCCATCACATATGGAACCTTAGAGTTAATAACTCTCAGAAGATAAGTTGTGTAACATCCTGGCTCCAATATTTATTTATTTTCCATCTCCACACACTGGGGCTTTGGAGACTGTCCAGTTTAAACAGCCAATTTCCTTAATGGTGTATGGCATTTGTCCATGGTTAGGAGGGCACAGAAAGGAGAAAGAAGAGAAGTTTATAAAAGTTTGAATTATAAATATCCCAATATCACGTTCCTCTCCCCACACCCATTTTTTTTTTTTATTAGCTGAAAATTCTATAACAGGGTAAAACTCCCCTGCCAAATTTCTTTTTGCCAGTTTCTAACCAAGACAAATTCTACTTCCATAGACTTTTCTGGACCTTTGCATGAACAAATTTCTTCAAGCATAGGGTTAATTACAAAATCTTTTAAAATATCAAGGTGTGCACTGTCTTTTAATTTGAAGATTCGTATTTTGCCACTTAGAAACAAAGAAATTTTATCATAGTACTCTCTTCTCTTATCTTAAATTGCACTTAAAATTTCTACCCAAGAGTGCGCAAGCACAAGGACCCGAGCTCTATCCCCGGTACCAAAAAAAAAAAAAAAAAAAAAAAAAATTTCTACCCAAGAGGGCCGGGGATTTAGCTCAGTGGTTCCACCCCTGCCTTGCAAGAGCAAGGTCCCAGGTTCAATCCCCAGTACAAAAAAAAAAAAAAAATCTACCCAAGGGGAAAAAATCCACAAGTTTATATTATTAAGGAAAAATCACAAAAGGGGGGATTTATTATTGCCTTAGGTTCCTAAAGTTTTCCAAGAAAATATCAGTGTTATTAATAAAATAACAAAATAAAGGGGTACAAATGACTCTGCCAACAAAAATATTCAATTAGTAATTCTAATAAAAACAGGCAAATATATTCTGTCAGTATATACAAATAAGTTTCATGAAACAAATTCAAATTCACAGTATAAAAAAGTTACAAATATACATATCTCAGGTAGCTATTTTATATACAAATCCAAAAGAATTAAATAAAATAAAAATTCTGGATGTGATAATTTTGTCATTTATTATTTTCATGGGATAGTCTAATAAACCTGGCTCTATGTAACCAAACTTATTCAGTATTTCAAATAAAAACTAATTACAAATGTATAGAGTAATTTAATATTTTATGTATTTGATCTGAAAACATAAGCAACAAAAATAAGAAATAAATTATTTTCTCTGTAGATAGTATCTAGATTATCTCATTTATGTGATGTGTTGGCAATAGTAATTTTTTATGTTTAGCTTATTAAAAAGGGAAATACATTATTTTTATAATTCTAACCTAATTTTCAAAATTCTCAATTGTTTAAGCCAATGTAATGGAGATTAGAGAACAATTCTGATAGGCATACTGATTTATTATAATCTTTATTTTCAAGAACATTTTTTAAATCTGTAATTCATAAATAATACATTGGAGCACTGCTGAGTGTATCATAAATACCGTTAATATGTAAAATCAAATGAGATGTTTCATAATGCTTAAAGTAAAGAAAATTATAATGTTAAATAAAATGTAAAAATTATATTTAAAGATATGGAACAATATAAAAATCACAAATTATTTTTGATCAACAACCAACCAATATGAATAATTTGTGCCTGTTATTTTGGAACCTCAAACACTGACATACACACTAGTATACACTCATACAAGCACGTGTTTTTCTATGAATTCTTAGATTACAAGTTTTCCTTTTATTTCTCTTCTTTCCTTCAACACACCTTCCGTTGCTTCCTTCTATCACCTTGCCTTCCTTCTATCATTTTATCTTTTCCTTACTGGAGAAGGTAGAATAATTCAAACAATTACATTGCTTAGTGGTGTACCTACTCTTGACTTTTAAGCCATTTAGCAATCATTAAATACTTATATTATCCTCCTTTCAGTTTTAGGTTTTGGAGTTATTAACCTGAAAAAGTGTTACATCATTTTTGAGGATTTCACAAATTTATTGATTAGCTGTAATACAATAAAGTCAGTGTGATATCAATACTATAAGGTGCATATATTGTATATAAACTTGAATCATACTGAGTTGATGTGAAATATTCATATCACTTTATGTGAAATATTTAAAATAGAATGAATCAATCCCAAAATAAAACCTTATCACAGATATATAGCTGATGTATGAGCTATGAACCTGGGATTGTTGTCTATTGACTCATGTTTGTATCAATGTAATTAATTACCCACCATATTTTTGCAGTAGTCGGTTTTAATTCTTTGATATTTTTCTAAATGAAACTCTCCTGTATATCTCCATAATCACACAACAGGACCAGATCTACATAAAAGGTATTTTTGAAGTGAGCACCTAAAGCTAAATAGAATGTTTTAGAGATGCTGTAATACTTGAACTAACCCTAGTAGTTTTTTGTGTTTTTATTGAAGTGAGTAGAAAAGATTTATCATGCTGACAAATAAATATACTCAAGCATAGCATGCTAAAGAGCCCAGATTACTACTCAAGAATTAAGAGACTGAAGCTCAATTAGACTGGTCAGACAAGCAAAAGACATACACAAAATTACTTAGATATATAGTAACAATGAATCATTGAGAGACTAAATATTTGCCAGTAATTCTGAAAATAAAACTTTGTAAGAATCCATTGTTTTAAAAGCACACATCAGTGAAATACTGTGCCAGAGCACTCCTTGAATTTTTCAATAACAAAGGTAAAACATATATTAAAAAAAATACAGAATAAAAATTATTTTATCCAAATTAATTATAAATATTTCTGGAGACTGTGAATTAATTTATGTTTCCCCCTCACAAATTCATAGCAGAGTAGTTTGTAAAAATAACCATTTAATAAATGCTCTTTGATTTAAATTATAAATTATTTGATTAAATAAATAAGTTGTAATTTGTTTAGTTCTTTATTCTAGTAGGAGTATTTTCTTTCCTACTTATTTTTACAGTATAAGTAAAAAATCAGTAATTGTAAAATAACCCAGTGTCTCAAATTTCAAAACTATAGAATTCTTGCTTTAACTATTTCAAACTCTCTTTTGAGGATAAAAAGAGATTTAATACAAGTGTAAACTTTCCTCTAAAAGCTTAAAATGTTTAATGTAATATAATTATTCTGGCTAGTAGTTGTACTCAATGAATATTTTAATACCTCAATGGAAATAAATCCTTTATGATTGCATTCATATTTTAACTCATTGCTGAATGATATCTACTAAATTCTGAAATATCTTAACCAAGAAGGCATTAATTTTATTATATTCTAAACATTTTAACCATGAAGGCCATATTTTCTACTTTTCCAGTTATGTTAAGATATATAACTGGGAGTTTCTGCTTACCACAATGGTGAACTACTTTGTGTCAAATCAATCATGATGCTAAAAACAACCGAAAAAAAAAACAAAAAGAAAAACCTGTTTGAAGTCATATAAAAGTTACCAAAGCAGTAAGCAGTGAAAACGTAATCACAGAGAGTCCAGAAAGCCAAAGAGGAGAGTTCATATTGACTATTACTTTTGCCTTCAAAGCATATACTGCTTTAAACACAGATGAATTGCTGTGCAAAGTTCATGAAGACTTAATTGGTTGATGTGAAGGTAAATTACAATTTAGCATATATTTGTAAAAACAAGCAAAAAGCTTGATTTTTCTTATCAAGAAACTCAGAGAAATCCATTTCAGCATCAGTTCAAGTACTGATTTGATTTTCTAAAAAAGTCTTCCCATAGCATATGGTTTGTTAGAAGCAAAAGAAACTCCCTTTGGAGGAAGATAGCATCATTAGATTACACCATCAATTTTTCATGTACAATGTCATCATTCATTTAAAAATGAGCCAAACTTTTGGAAGCTAGCAAATATATATATATCTCCATTGGAAATCCATCCTGAAGTTATTGCATATAAATATATATAATTATATTTTTAAAGTTCACTAAAATAGAAATGATATGAGAATTTTGTAAAGAACTTATAAATTAAAAAGTAAAATGAAAATACTAGAATTAAAAGATTACATTACTAAAAGGAAGATTTAATGTGTCATCACCTACTTCTGATGAAAATGGCATAACAAATACCAAGATACCTCTTCTGAAATTTTCTCTGCTTGAAAGAACCCCAAACTGGAAAATATATATAAAATAATAGCTTTAAGTAAACTATCCTTCAGATTATGATGGAAAGTGATATCAACAATTGCAAAATTAGACCTGCACATGAAGCCAAATCAAGAAACAAAGAATTACAGATACAGTACTACTACCTGGCATTTACACAGGCTTGAAGAATAGTGTTAAGTTCCACCAAACCTTGAGTAGAAATCCATAATTCATGGATATTATGTAAATTTTCCAGAAAATATCTCACTTTTACAGTATCATTAGCCTTAAAATAAGCAAAGTTTTTGTACATCCCAAATTACATTAAAAGCAAGAGGTGAAAGTATTATAGCATTTTTTAAGCAACTGCATTCTAGAGCAAAAGTCAAGTTTTAGAAGAATAATGAAAATGTCATGCATCTAACAAGCTAAAATTCGTACTGTAGGGACAGGGACCCATAGGCAGGGAAAGATGAGGGATTCCCCCACCCCCAAAGGAGTTTTTAGATAGGTGGCAGAACAGGCTTAACCACTTGTGAAAAGCTGACAGCCTGCTGTCACTTTCTTTTTATGCTGTACCCTACAAAGCTTGGTTTGCTAAGATCAAGAGGAGAAAAAAATAATTGACCCTAAGGTGTAAAAGCCCCCAAGACCCTTCCCTAGTAATGAGCCATATCAAACAATTAGCCAGTCAAATAGGGGTGCCCGCAGTCCCAGAGACAGGGTGGGCCCTTGGACACTATAAAATCAAGCCCTTGACCCCCCCCCAACAGTGGCTTCATTTCGAGCACCCCTGCCTATCTCTCTGAGAGAAGGCAGCTGTACTCTTGCATGCTTGCTAAATAAAAGTAAACTTTGCTTCTACACTTTCAATCTCTATCTGATTCTTGCACAACCTTCTGTGTTGTCTGGAGAGTCAGGCCCAGGACTTCAGGGACTCTCCACCTGTCTCCGCCCACGACAATACTATGTATTATCCAATAAAAAATTACTAAGCATGAAACAAAGCAGGAAAATACAACTTATGAAAATAATATTAACTTAATTGAAACTGAGCCAGAACTGAAACAAGTGTTAAAATTAATATTAAGGACTGGAAACAATTACAATTATTTATGGAATATATTCAAAACTCTATAGTCACAGAAATAAAAATACAAAGAATTTGAGAAAAAAATTCAGGTATTATTTCTTAAAATAATTTTATGGTCACATTATTTTACTTCAGAAATAAATTTAAAAAAACAATGCCAAGGAACATAGTGACATTGCTGCAAACCATAAATGCAGGATAAAGAATTCCAAATGGATAAGAAAAACAAATTCTTAAATATAGAGAACAAAAAGACTGGCAACAGACTTTTCATTGGAAAATTACTGTTATGTTTTGTGTCTAAATGTCCTCTAAAAGGCTCATATAGTTAAAGGTGGGCCTTATTCAGAAGTAGCTTAATCTAGAGTGTGTGATGCTAGAATTAAGGGTTTATGATTACTAAATCAGTCCAGTGATTGGTTTGGTACTGTCCTAATCTTGGTATCCTTGGTAGAGTATAAAAGGGGCAGAAAGAAGCTGCTATGGTCCCTTGCTTACTTTGCTACTTTCTGCCCATCATAAACGGTTTCTCCTCTGTGATGTCTGTCTGCCCTGCACGCCTGCTTGGAACCAGCCAGTTATGGATTGAAACTTCTACAAATTGTGAGCAAAAAAAACTTTCCTCTTTTAACTTTGGGTGTTGGGTATTTAGTCTCAGCAGCAAGACAAGTAACTAAGACAATTGCTAAAAAGGAGACAACAGAGAAATATTTGTAAGTTATTAAAAAATGCACAAGGGAATATGGAATTCTATACTCAGTATAAAATATTCTTTAAAATTAGAAGCCTAGTAAAGACTTTTAGACTTATAACATGTAAACTTGTTTTTAGTAGACACACATTATGACAAATATGAAAGGATTGGTTTTTTTGAGGTAGGGTCTCCCTTTGTAGTTCAGGCTGGGCCTGAAGTCACTATGTAGCCCAGATTGGCTTTGAACTCCAGGTGATCCTTCCATCTCAGCCTCTGAGTGCTGGGATTACAGGTGTGCACCACCACACCCAGCTCTTGAAAGGGTATTTTTAAAACAGAAGAAAAGTGATAATAAATATAGTCAAAATGAAATAATGAAATAATAACTGCATGGGCATATATGCACACTTTTCTTACTATCTTAATATCTTTAAAAACAGTATTAAAAATAGTATGAATAAAATATAATTTCCATAGTATTAAATAGACAGTATTAGAAATGGGTATAGGAAGACTAAGAGGTTCTTATTTTATTTATAAAATGTCAAAGAAATGGGGCCAGGATTTTAGCTCAGCGGCACTGCACCTGCCTTGCAAGCACGAGGTCCTGAGTTCGATTGCCAGTTACCCCCCCCCCAAAAGAATTAAGGAATCAGTAAAATAGACTGTGGTAATTTAAGCATGTATATTAATAAATCCTAACTTAATCATTAAAATATTGAGAAAATATGGAACTGATAAGTTGAAAAAGCACAGGGATAGAGTTCAGAAAATAATTAATTCAAAAGAAAAATTGAGGTCCTGCTGCTCCCAGCCTAGAGGAAAGGGCTTTTGCGCTCCCTACTATTCCACCACTCCTGGCCCAGAGGAAGGGGCTTCCAGGCTACCATCCCTACCGCCACTCCCGGCTGCTGTCCCACCGCTCCCAGCTCAGAGGTGAGCCACATAGGCGAAAACAGCACCCTCCCTGCCCCCACAGTCGAAATGAGAAAACACATAAATGAGTCTCAAAGCGAGACTTCCAGATCACCTGCAGCAACCCCAAAGGGAAATGAGATGGAAAACTCTGATACTCAAACACCTGGACACATTCAACTGGCAACAAAATGAGATCTGGAAAAAATTAAATCAGAAATAATTTCTCAGATAACAGGAGAAGTTGTGTTCCTAGTGCAAGACATGATTAATAAATCTACAGAGGAGCTGAGGAACATGATGGGATCCCAAAATAGGAAACAAATGGAATCCATAAAACAGATGCAAATAGATTTCCAGGACATGAAAAACTCCATTGAAAGTCTACACAGCAGAATGAGCCAATGTGAGGACAGAATTTCAGATATAGAAGATAAGATTGCAATTAGTGACCAGGAAAAGAAAAATTGCTTCAAAATTATAAGGGAACATGAGAAACCAATGCAACAGCTGTTAGACAATGCAAAGAAGAATAACATAAGACAGACTGAAGTCAATGAAGAAACAGGAGAGAGTGCAGATGACATAAAAAATAACTCTTCACAGAAGTAATAGCAGAAAACTTGCCAAGCAGGGGAAAAGAACTTGACATACAGATAAGTGAGGCATATAGGACTGCAAATAGCCTTGATCAAAAAAATGTACACATAGGCATATAATTGTTAAGATCCCAGAAACTCAGCAGAAGAACAAAATTCTACAAGCAGTTAGAGAAAACAAACAAATCACATACAAAGGAAAGCTCATCAGAATCACAGCAGACTTCTCAAAACAAGCCATCAAGGCAAGAAGAGCTTGGAGTGACATATTCCAAGCCCTAAAAGAAAACAGCCTCCAACCCAGGGTGATGTACCCTACAAAACTATCTTTCAAAATTGATGGAGAAATAAGATACTTTCATGACAAAGAGCACCTTAAGAACTTTGTGAATATCAAACCAGCACTCCAAAAAATTTTACACAATATTCTAGGAACAGACATTGAGGATCACAACCCCAGGAAGCAAAGCAGGATGAACCCATCTGGCATGACAAGAAATTAAATGGAAAAGGGGAGAACCCAACATAAAGAAAAAGTCATGGCAATAACAAGTCAATATGTTTCAGTTATAACCATCAACGTTAATGGTCTCAATTCACCAAGCAAAAGAAATAGACTGGCAGAATGGGTCAAGAAGCAAAATCCAACAATATGCTGCATACGAGAAACACACTTAATTCAAAATGAAGCTCATAGACTGAAAGTTAAAAGGTGGAAAGCAATATTCCATGTGGTGGGAACCCGAAAAAAAGCAGGAGTAGCTATTCTCTTTGCAGGTCAAGTAGATTTCAAACCAGCACTGATAAAGAGAGATGAAGAAGGACACTACATTCTTGTAAAGGGAACAATCCAAGAGGAAGAGATGACAATCATAAATATCTATGCACCAAACACTAGTGCGCCCAACTATATAAAACAAATACTAATGGACACAAAAAGTCATATAAGCACTAATGCCATTATAGTGGGGGACATCATCAATCTACTGTCACACATAGAGAGATCAACTAGACAAAAAATAAGTAATGAAATACTAGAACCAAATTGCACTCTTGAACAAATGAACTTAACGGATGTTTACAGAGCCTTCCACCCCTCAAAATCAGAATACATATTCTTCTCAGCTGTACATGGATCATTCTCCAAAATAGACCACATACTCACAAATAGAACATGTTTAAGTAAGTGCAAAGGAATTGAAGTTATCCCATGTATATTATCAGACCATAGTGCGATGAAATTGGAGATCCACAGCAAAAGAAACTGGAAAAATTTCATAAACACGTGGAAATTGAACAACACACTTCTGAATAACCAATGGGTCACAGAGAAAATTAAAGAAGAAATCAGACAGTTCCTTCAATTAAATGACAATGACAATACAACATATCAGAATTTATGGGACACAATGGGGACACAATGAAATCAGTCTTAGGAGAGAAATTCATAGCAGTGAATATGCATATTAGGAAAACAGAATGAGCCCAATTAACCTGAGGATGAACCTCAAGCTTCTAGAAAAAGAAGAGCAGGACAACCCCAAAGCTCATACAAGGGAGGAAATTATAAAGATCAGAGGAGAAATCAATGCAATGGAGACTAAGAGAACAACACAAAAAATCAATGAAGCCAAGAGTTGATTCCTCGAAAGAATCAACAAAATTGACAAACCCTTAGCAGAAAAAGGAAAGAAAAGGCCCAAATCCAAGCAATTAAAAATGAAGAGTGAAGTTACAACAGACCCAGCAGAAATCCAGAGGATCATCAATACCTACTTCCAGAACCTATACGCCAATAAGATGGACAACACAGAAGAAATGGACAGATTCCTAGATACATATGAATTACCAAAGTTGAATGAAGAAGACCTAAAAATTCTAAACAATCCAATATCAAGCAATGAAATTGAAAACGTAATTAAAAACTTATCAACTAAAAAAAGCCCAGGCCCTGATGGCTTCCCTGCTGAATTCTACAAGACATTTAGAGAGGAACTACTGCCACTACTGTTTAAACTCTTCAATGAAATTGAAAGGGAAACAATACTCCCAAATTCATTCCTGGAAGCAAGCATCATCTTGATCCCCAAAGAAGAGAAAGACCCAACTGAAAAAGAGAATGATAGGCCAATCTCACTAATGAACATAGATGCAAAAATCCTTAATAAGATACTGGCAAATAGAATGCAGAAGATCATCCAGAAGATCATACACCCTGATCAAATGGGATTCATCCCAAGGGATGCAGGGATGGTTCAACATATGCAAATCAATCAATGTAATACACTGTAGAAATAGAGCCAAGGACAAAAACCATATGATTATCTCCATAGACACAGAAAAAGCATTTGACAAAATCCAACATGCATTTATGATAAAAACCCTACAAAAAATTGGAATAGATGGTCTCTACCTCAAACTGATAAAAGCCATCTATGAAAAACCAACAGCCAATATCATACTAAATGGTCAAAAACTGAAATCCTTCACACTAAAATCAGGAACAAGACAAGGATGTCCACTGTCACCACTCTTGTTCAATATAGTTTTGGAAATATTAGCCAAGGCAATTAGACAAGAGAAAGAAATAAAGGGAATAAAGATAGGAAATGAGGAAGTCAAATTGTCATTATTTGCAGATGACATGATACTATGTATAGAAGACCCCAAGTACTCCACCAAAAGTCTTCTAGATTTAATAACCAAATTCAATCAAGTAGCTGGTTACAAGGTCAACACGCAAAAATCAATAGCTTTCCTCTACATCAATGACAGACTCACTGAGAGAGAAATAGGGTTAATAATTCCTTTCACAATAGCATCCAAAAAACTGAAATACCTAGGAATCATCCTAAGGAAAGAAATCAAAGACCTCTTCTCTGAAAACTATGGCACTCTGAAAAGAGAGATGGAAGATGATATCAGAAAATGGACAGACATTCTGTGCACCTTGATAGGAAAGTTTAATATAGTGAAAATGGCCATACTTCCAAAACTGCTATATAAATTCAATGCAATTCCAAATGAGATCCCAGCAGCATACTTCATGGCACTTGAGAAAACAATCCAAAAATTCATTTGGAACAAGAAGAGACCCAGAATAGCAAAAGCAATTCTTGGTAACAGAGACATGGCAAGGGGTATCACAATCCCCAACTTGCAACTATACTACAAAGCTACTGTGATAAAAACAGCATGGTATTGGCAAAGAAATAGACCTGAGAACCAGCAGAACAGATTAGAAGATGCAGAAACAATGCCAGACAGACTCCACCATCTTGTCTTCAATACAGGAGCCAAAAAACCACACTGGAGGAAAGATAGCTTCTTTAATAAATGGTGCTGGAAAAATTGGGTTTCAACTTACCAAAGATTAAAATAGACCTATATCTCTCACCATGCACTAAACTAAAATCAAAATGGATTAAAGATCTAAATATTAAAATAGAAACGCTGAACCAATTGGAACAGAGGTTAGGTAGGACTCTTGAAGACATTGGTGTAGGAAAAGATTTTATGAACAAAACCTCAGTTGCCCATGAACTAGCACAAACAAACAAGTGGGATCTCTTCTTATTAAAAAGCTTCTGCACAGCAAGAGAAACCACCACCAGTGTGAAGAGACAACCCACAATGTGGGAAAAAATCTTCACCTGCTTTTCCTCAGACAAAGGTCTATCTCTAATCTATAAAGAACTGAAAAAGATCAGACTTCCTAAATTTAACTGCCCAATCCAAAAATGGACATCTGAAATGAACAGACATTTCTTTTTTTTTTAATATATATATTTATTGGTACATTTTAGGTATAAAATACATTTACATTTATCATTGGGTGTTTGTACCAGAACATGATGTATCTTTGTTTTTATTTTTTTTCCCATTACCTGTGCACCCTTCACCCCTCCACTCTTCTCTGTTTACACAGGCATTTATTCTATTTTTTTTCTCACAATTTTTTCTTTCCCTTCTTCTCTTTCCGCTTTCCCTTCTACCATCCTCAAACCCTTGGACCTTTTCTTATTTCAAATTATCAATTATTCATTTTAATCATTTTCATCCTTATTTCCACTTTCAATTTCTCACACTAGGGAAACTATTCGTATTTACACATGTGTGCCCTATTTATTTCAATTAAGAATGTGGCCTCAATATGCATCCATTTAGCTATAAATGTCTCTGGTTTCTCATTCTTTATGGCTGAGTAGTATTCCATTTTATAAGAAAACCACATCTTCTTTATCCAGTTTCCAGTCGATGGGCACTTGTGCCCTTTCCAAGCTTTAGTTATTACAAACTGTGCCACTATAAACATAGGTGCACACATATCTCTGTGGTATGATTCTTTCATTTCTTTGGGGAAGATTCCCAGTAGAGGAATAGCTGGGTCAAATGTGACCTGTAGTCCTGATTCTTTGAGGTATCTCCATACTGATTTCCACAGTGGTTGCACCAATCTACATTCCCACCAACAATGGAGAAGAGTTCCTTTCTCTCCACACCCCTGCCAGCATTTGTTATTGGTTGATTTCTTCATAGCTGCCATTCTTTGTGGGGTGAGGTGGAATCTCAGTGTTGTTTTCATCTGCATTTCTCGAATGACCAGTGATGTTGAACATTTTTTCATATATTTATTTGCTGTTTTTAATTATTTGTCTGAGAAATATCTGTTCATTTTGGATGTCCATTTTTGAATTGGGTCTTCGAATTTGGGAGGTCTGATTTTTTTCAGTTCTTTATATATTCTTCATAGTAGAACTCTGTCTGAGGTACAATTGCTAAATATTTCTTCCCACATTGTAGGTTTTCTCTTAGCTCTGTTGGTAGTTTCTCTTGCAGTGGAGAAGCTTTTTAATATGATGAGATCCCAGTTGTTGCTTGTTTGTGCTAGCTCCCATGCTACTGAAGATTTGTTCATAAAGTCTTTTCCTATGCCAATGTCATTGAGAGTTCTACCTAACTTATCTTCCAGCAAGTTTAGTGTTTCTGACTTAATATTTAGATCTTTAATCCACTTCAATCTTAGTTTAGTGTGCAGTGATAGGTATGGGTCTAGTTTTAATCTCTGACAGGTTGAAATCCAGTTTTTCCAGCACCATTTATTAAATAGACTACCTTTCCTCCAATGAGGATGTTTGGCTCCTCTGTCAAAGATGAGGTGTCAGGGTATGTCTGGAGTTGTTTCTGCATCTTCTAATCTATTCCACTGATCTTCAGGTCTGTCCCTTTGCCAGTACCATGCTGTTTTTATCACAGTAGCTTTGTAGTATAGTTTCAAGTAGGGGATTGGGATACCCACAGCCATGTCTCTCTTGCCTAGAATTGGTTTTGCACCATGTACTATCCTGGAGATCAGTTCTCCTGACCAATTCAAGCCCATATGGAAGGGCCCTTTTCAAATGGTACCTGCCATGCCTAATGCAATAATGTTGGCAGAAATAGAAAATTGGACTCATCTCTCTAGAACAAAGCCAGTCTCACTTGAACTGTCTGAAGAACAAGATCACCCGAAAGGAAAAAGCTATTCTTGTGAGCCTCTGGTGTTTTGAGATTTCTCCTCAAAAAGCAAGACTCCAGTGCTGCTAGAGACATGTAAACAAGATCTTGCTAAGGCCATGTCTCTATGTGACATTCTTCTCTAACATGCATTCTTCTCTACAGGAAGCATGAAAATCTGACCTGCTCCTTAAATTTGGGGTAATAGTGAAATTTCTTACTCCTGTCAAACAGGCTGTTTAGTGGTCACTAACTTTCCTCATTGTCTTTTGACAGGTTTTTCTTTCTTTAACCCACCAGTATTGCATAACATTCCAAGGTAGTCGGAGAGCACATAATCCCCAGTCAGTAATTCCTTCCAGCTTGAAGAAGATATAAAAGACAGAGATCTCCAGTTCTTCAGCAGCACATAAAGAACTATGAGACTTGTATCCACCAGAGGAAATCGAGGCAGGGAGGTACAGTGCAGCAAAGGTTCTTGAAGCAGTAAGCATGAGTAGATTTCAGGACACACATGCCAAATAATTCCCAAGGCCTCATATGTGAAGTTCTCATGGGTCCCCACAAGGTGTGGTCAGGATAAAAGGACACAGATGCTCTGAAGAGCTCACTGCCATGGCTTTCTTTATGATAGCCCATCCTATGTTTCCCAGAGTATACTTTTATTTTTATTTTTTTCTTCTATTGTTTTACTTGGCCCAAGTTTTGTTCTACAAAGCCAGTTTCTCTCTCACCCTTCATATTCACTTTTCAAATAAACTTTGTCACTATTTTGGTTCTCTTGTTTAATTCTTTGTTTGAGAGAAGAATCTGGAAACCAAGAGGCAAGCACCCCAAAACCTGGTAACATAATGACATAGAGGATTTGATTTAACTTGAACTAATGGACATTTACTGAGAACAGTAATCAAGAACAACAGAATGTATACTTATTTGCAGTGCATATAGAATATGTACCAACATAGACAAAATTATTTTCCATATTTTAAACAATGAATTAATATAGAAATCAGTGAGAAAAATGACTCTGGAAATCTTCACATACTTGAAGTCAAATAATATATTTCCAAATTTTCCATATGTTAAAGAAAAAAATCATCTGAGGGAAATGGACAAAAACTATCCAAATATAAACATAGATATGAGGACAATAATAATGGTGCAAGAGGGAAAATGTGTACATAAAAATATAAAGAACACAAATCAGCAATAACACATGTGGATATTTGAAACATAACAATTAAAATATAAATGAATTCCATATAAAAAGCAAATATTGATACATGCAATATGTAAATAAATAATTTGTTCTAATATTTTAACTCTGGATTAAATGATAAGACTACAAATATACTTCTGGGATATTTATAAAATAATAAAAGGATATGTAATGAATAAGGTAAAAATGTGAAATGGAATAATTCTTAAAATACCAATTGATGTAAAAGCATTATATAACATGATGGAAAAATTAGGAAATAATAAAATCATAAATTTAAATTCTAATACATAAAAAATACAATAAAGTGAGTGGTCTGATATTCCAAAAAAGTTAAAATTTTTAAACTATATGAGAACAAGCAAATCACAACTTTTCTTCAGAGACATACTTTATTCATAAGGAACAAAATATGATCAAGGAACAAAAAAATATAAAAATTGTTTAACATATGACCACTTACCAAAATAGAATCTTCTACATTTGATGAAGCTCTAAAGAACATTACATTAATAAAGGTAAAGAGATATATTTCATAGATATAATATGACCAGTCAGAAATATATAACAATTCTAATACAATGCATCCAATTACAATGGCTCAAAAGAAATGATGAAAAATTTTGACTGAAATGAAAGAACTAGACAAATTCACAATTGCACCATGAGCGATTTTAACATGTTTCTCTCAATGAATGGCAATTGCAAATAAATAAATAACAATAAATGTAAAGAACTGAGCAAGCATGATTAACAAATTGACATAATTGATATTTACAGGACATGACACCTACAAACTAAAAGGCAGTTTTTCTTTTCAAGCACTAAAGTGCTTGAGCACTAGAGTACACATACAACACTTACCAAAACAGATCACATATGGGTTTAAGAAGTAAATATTCATATATTTTAAATATTGAAATCATAGAGATTTCATATAATCTTTGATTATAATATAATTAAACTGGAAATTTTTAAAAAACGTAATTTGAAAATTTCCAATATTTGAATGATGAACAAGTAAAATGTTTTTCTTCTTTGAATATCACCATGAATTTATGGACTTTTATATTTTTTATTTCAATCAAGTAGTCATTTTAATGATGCTGATTTTGTCTTTTTATATGGCATTGCGAGGCTCTTCAAGTTGAGCTCTGAGTTTTGTTTTGTTTATGTGATCAGATTAGTCTAAAAAGAGTCCTTGATACCTGGGAACCAATGTTATAGACTCACTCAGTACATTTATCCCATTCCTTATACCTGAAATGAGCCATTTCTTCAAGGAACTCTGCCTTCTTTACTGATAAATTGCACTTAGAAAACATTATTGAGGGCCAGGGATTTAGCTCAGTGGTTCTGCCTCCTGCCTCCGCAAGCAGAAGGACCCAAGTTCAATCCCCGGTACCAGAAAAAAAAAAAAAAAATTACTGAATGTTCATTGTCAAGAAGCTGCCATTGATCCTTGCTGTAGTACAAATATTATTTTAAGAAGAAATCTAAATCATAAATTCATACTGATAATAAAAATTGTTTTCCAATTATTATTCTTGTTGAGGAGAATGTAAAATGATAATTAGGAAGACAAATTGGGGGCTTCTTAGAAATTATACATAATCTTAGAATAAAATCCAGCAATTGCACACCTTGTTATTCACCCAGTGGAATTAAAAATGTATGCCTACTCAAAGACCTCCATACAGGGGTTATTCACATTTGCCACAACATGAAAGGAATGGAAGATATCCTTAAGTAGGTGAATGGATAACAAATTGTAGAATATCAATACGTGAGCTATCAAGCAATGAAAATATATGAAAAATGTGTATTACTAATTTTTCTTACGAAAGCCAAAAGCCTACCTACCTCCTAATTCCAGTTACATGATATTCTGGAAAAGACAAAAACCAAGGAGTCCTCAGAAAGATCAGGAGTATGTATACAACCGAGGGTCTCTGTTGTCTACTCTCCACTTAGGCCTCTTGTGCTCATGTTGACAGAGCAATCCTGGAATATGCTTACCCAAATCAGGATGAAACATCAGGTCAATATGGCCTAACCATTGGCTATCCATTACATGCCACTTCCAAAAAAAAGATTTTGTCTTAAAAATAATGAGTCCATTTGTTCATGGTAAAGAAACTGCTGGTCATCTTGGTTAACGTCTCTCTGGTAGAACTTCAACATTGCCCAAATTGAGAAAAGGTGAGGGGGCTGAACTCAGTTCAACTCCCAAAGGCCAAAATTTCCATTCCTGTTACTTAGAGTTTACTGATATTTCAATATAGATACATTCAATTTCTCCTATTCCTTTGGTTAATTTCCAGTCTTCAAAATGTTGTTTTTGTCATCCCATTACTTTTGGGAAGTAAGCCATTTACCCATAGCCATGAGTCTCATGTAATCTCCTTTATGATAATAATACAATATGATCAGGAGCTCATGGACATAAGAGTAGGAAAAGATAAATGTTTATTTTTTCAATATGCTCAAAATTATTAAAATAAAAATAATTGAATACCTGCCACATCTTGGGTTTTTATATAAAATCTACCTATTTTAAATAACTTCCTATTATTATATTTTTATAAATTTCAAACCAGAATTGCTGTATATACAAAGGGATTCATTATCCTTCTTTTAGCTTTTCTTTAGTTTCTAAAAAAATCATTTTATTTATTTACAAAACTTTACTGCATTTTTATGAATTGTTAGAAGTTATTCTCTGAAATGATGAAATGATAGTGACTAAGATGTAGGTTTATATTCAGGAAAATCACTGTCTGAGGGAGTAATTAAACACATCGAAATCTATGAAGTATTAGCAGATAGCAGAGAAGATAGTGTTACCTGTCCTGCATAGTATATTCAGGAGAAAATTTATATTTCACATATGGTGTTCTGCTGATGCTGTTACTCGGTGCCCAGCACACTTTCAACCAAGTACAGTCTTACTGTGTGTGTGCAGACATTAGCATGACAATCAATAGAGTTTTAGAAAGCTACATCGGAAAATTTTTGGGAATCTAATCCATTTTCTCAAATTCTTTGTCCTTTCCTACAGATTTTCATTATATTTCCTCTATTCAATTGAATCTATTCACTTATATTATTTTCTGAATTTATAATTTAGGACTAAAAGAAAATGAAAGCACATCTCTATATGACAAAGACACTTTTTACTTTCTATGACTAAGAATATCCAGAAAACATAGAATACTTTCAATGTACCAAGTAAACAATGTTATTTCATTGTCATTTCCAAGAAAATAAATGTCAAAATACAGTATTATAGTGATACATTGCAATTTCCTATAAATTTACCAATGCAAGCAGCTCTATAGAGTAGATTTATGATGAGATGAAATGAAAAAAAGGAGGACTAGGCAACAGACAACTGATATAAAAATGTCAAACACAAGGTGAAAATAATCATTTGATTGAAAATAGGAGTTTATGAAATTCGCACATTTTCCTGTAATATACAAGGATGAACAACTATACCAATAAAGATATTTTATTTAATTTATTTGAAAAGATACTGTTGCGTTCAATGAAGTGAGGAAAACATATAGATACTTAGTTGCCATGTAAATCAGGATAGATCAATTTATGCAAATTCCAAATTATCAATAGCTTGAAGCAACAAAAAGTTACTTTTTGCCTTTGCTACAGATACAATTCAGCATATCTCTCATAATCATTGAAGTTAAACAAAGTTCTGATTTAATATTTGCTTACACATCAGGAAGGCATAGGAGGAGTACACTACAGCATTATTAAAACTTTTGAAAGTGACATGCATATTTTCCCTTAGATTTGATTGACCAAAAATGTCACATAGCAATACCTAACTGCAAAAGCAGGTTTGTTCAGCATTATCAGATGTCTGGAAGAACAACAAGAAAATGTGTGAGCAGCCCTAATTTCTTTCTCATGCCTTCACATAACCTACGATTTAATAAAGGGAATTATCATCTGCTCAAATGTCAACACAAGAAGTATGCTAAGGGCCTGAGAACATGTTGACAATAATATAATATTAAGAATGTAAAAATTTGCCAATAACAAAGTGTTATTTATATAAAGCAACATACTAAGTGCTCTACTTTAATGAATTTAATTATCAAAGCAACTCAAAAAAGGTAATATCACTATTGCCATATTTTACATATATGGACAATGAGGCACAAAGAAGTTAAGTGATACAGTCACAATTTCTTAATTATATATATATGTGTGGTGGATTAACTAACGGTCAACTTGTAAAATCCAGCTGAACTGAATCATCATGGTTTGGGCATGGAAGACCCACCTGAGGATTGTTGCCAATGGCATAAGAAGAGAACTAAAGAGGATGATTACATGCTGTTGATTTTCTAGGAGAAGCTTACTGTGGTTGGTTTTTGTGGTAGGAACTTGGCTGTTCTTGTCAGAGGAGGAGCTCGGGGCCTTGCTGTCACTGGGAATGGCTGTTGTTCTCATCAGAGGAGCTCTGGTCTTCACCATGAGCATCAGATCCTGGCTCCAATGTAGATCCTTCAACCTGGTGGCACAAATCCTTCATCCTACCATTGCACTCTCTAGCTTTCACCCCTGGCCTTTAGGCCTTCCAAGTGCAGATCCTTGATACAGACAAGCATGAAACATTGCCATGTGCTCTATGCCTCTGGCGGGACTCATGGAGGACATTGATGGTCTCTAGGCCATCAGCTGGACTTGTGTGGGACACTGATGTGGGATCCAGGCCCTGGACTGCATTCTTCGGGTCTCTAGCATGTGGCTAGATCTCTTACACTCCTTTGTGTTTGACCTTCTGGGTGACTATTATAAGATAATCCTATAAATTATGTGTCCTGTAATAAACCTATTCCCTGGCAAACCCTGACTACAACAATGTGATTTATAATATAGATTAATGTTATATATTTATATTTACAAAATATATACTGTATTTATATAATGTATAGTATATTTATATTATATATAAAATTATGTATTGACTATGTAATACAATCCATACTACTATAATCTATATTGCATTCTTGTATAATTTATAATATGATATATAAAATTATATATGCATATATATCATACATAATTGATTGAACTAAGGTTTCATCTTAAGAATAATGTTTCCTGACCCGGTGTCCTTTAATACCATGGGGTATAACAGACTATTTCATTAGTACTTTCATATTCAATCTTGTTTTTAATTTACAAGACAGTTTTTTATGGTTTAAAAATGAGCTCTCTGTAAAACTGACCTTAGTGGAGCATTTTGGCAAAAGTAGGGTGAATAGCCAGATGCCTACCCAATTGCAGAAGCAAAAATTATCTTCTAGCTAGAGGACTAGAAGACTTGCATTAACATCAAAAATGTTTTCATGTTCTACAAATATAAGTACTTAATATATGTTTTTACATTCTTAAATCTTAGCTAAATTATGCAATTATCATAGTTGTTATTCCAAATTTAAAAAGCAGAAAAATAGAATATCCAGGGGCAGAAAATCAGGAATATATTAGCAAGCTAAAATTGAAGATGCTGAGCTTATGATTTTTTAAAGCTCAATTGTTAAAACACTGTCCTCAACTACATGCTCACAAAAAAATCCTGGATTAAGAAAGTTATAATGACAGAATATAGAAAACAGTCCACAAAAATGATGAAAACAATATTTACCAACTAATTATTAACCAGCTGGGCAATGTTGTCTGGTTTTATAAAGAAGAAACAAAACACAGCTGTCCAGCATCACCTATAGAGAAAGCTTGATCCCTTGTGTGCTTCTTGAAATCCAAGCCCAATCAAAAGTGCCTAACCTTATATTTTATTTGTTTGCTTTTTGGTACCAGGGATCCAACTCAGGATCTTGCACTTGGTGGCAGGCGACGGTACCACTGAGCTAAATCTCTGGCCCACATCACCTTCTATTCTTAAAGGCACCCCTTCTACTCCCCTCATTAGCACAGACCTGAGAAAATATTAAAATATCTCATATTCATATATATGCATACATATGTGTGTTTGTGTATTTAAAAAGTGTCTATATTTAGCATTTTCACCACTTTCTATAAAATTGCTTAGATACAAAAGGAAATGTAAACCCAATATTTATAATATTGGAAACTGTCAGAATAGAACTTTTAATTTTAGTAGTAACCAGTAGATATTGTTTTAAGAAAACAAACACTTGAATATAAGCCACCTTAGTTACAAGTCACCAATAAGGTCAATATTTAGCATTATAACTTATCCTTTAAATAACTAGTTAGTAATATGAAATATGAAAGACCATCTAAACAAATAAATACAAACACTAAGCAAATGTGCATAATAGAAACAGATTTTATACACAACACACACACACACACACACACACTCACAGATGCCAACATTCATTTACCCTTTAATTTCACGTTTTATTGTTCTCATTTAATTATCCTCATCAAGATATTAATGCTTTTCAGCCTGGCTATATAAGACCCTTTTTAACCTTCAGAATTGCAACTAGACAACCATATGCTTAAAAACATAAAATATTTCATTTATTAGATTTTCAGCTCTGGTGTATACATAATTAATTGGTAAGGAGAAATTTGAGAAAATATTTTGAAGTATTTTTGCAATTATGTATAGGGCAAAGTTGATAATGTTTCAAAGGCAAATCTTTCATAAATTAAATCATAAAAGGCAATTTTACAGGCAGAAAGACATTATTATAGCATAATATATATTTTTTTAAACTGCCTTTATAGCTTCTGAAATATTCTAGTATGAAAATATACTTCCAGTTTATCTCCATAATCATTTAGATTTTATATAACAATCTGCCCTACTGGACACAAAGGTCAAAGGTGCTTCTAATTTTTAAAAAAAGTAAAAGTGATTAAAAAGATTTACTACAATATTTTTATTATTATTTAGGTTTTTTCCATCAGACATACAAATAAGTAAATGTGCAATCCTCCACCCTCTGCCAAGAAAAGTCTCACTTTTGATATTGTTTTTTGAGCTTCATCTTTACTTTGTCACAAATGGGGCTTATCTCTTGGAATTTTTCTATGTAAAGCTTCTATCTCAACCTCTAAAACATCTAAATTCCCTATTCTGCTTTATAAAGAAGTATGATCTTCCATGAAAATTTAGGCTCCAAATTTTAAGCTCATTTCCTCTTGATGTGGGACAGAGAATTTCCTCAATATGATAGATCATTTGTTTAAACAGATTAATTTCTAATAACTGTTTCCTTATTGCTGTGGCTATAAAATTTGACAGTTTATTTTTTAAATCCCAGAAAGATTTCCATATTTTTATTCCTGCAGTGTTATGGAGAGTTTCCATGAAGCATTATAGCCAATAGTATTATGGTCATTGACCAAGTATTGTATAAGTCTCCATCTCTGTCATTTGGGGCTCACCTGCCAAATTAGAACTACTCATGCTTTAAAAATGACTTTCCTGTTATCCAAATGTGCACAGCTGTTACAGTGATAAATGCCATCCATCCTCAATAACTGTGTCTCTAAATCTCCAAGAAGTAACATTGAACAAAGAATAAAAAGGGTAAAATCACATCAAGATTCACCATACTACTAAGATTACTGAAGAGTTTACAATGGCACGAGAAAATTCAAAATATTATCTTAACAGAATTTTTTCTTCAATTGTGTTATTGTATTTCATTTCTGGAATTTTAATCCTGAATTACAAGTGCTTTCTGAAGCAAAGCAATTGAATTTGGCTTTGAGAACTACCATTATTCCCTATTAAGCAAAATAGATACTTCGAAAAATGTTCAATTGCCTTTTGATTTATTATCTAAACTTGGAATTTTAAAAATACAGGATCCATTCTTTTTAAAAAAATCTGATTGTTCTCCCAGTCTCATTGTCCTATGTGTTTTCTGCTCTCTCAGAGGGAGATGATCTAGATTAATGAGTTTGAACTCCACAGATTAATGCTTTATAATAGTAATCATTTTTTCAAGTGATATTAGTTCATTCTATTTCAATTTTTTGAAATCACTTGTGACCCATACTAACCTACAGGGACGGTGAAAATAAGATTAAGCTACAACAGCAATGATATAAATTCTTACACAATCTTCAGAAACATATGAGTATCAGTTTCTTTAGGATTAGAAGAAAGACAAGTGACTGATTCTAAGACAGAAAAACAATTTCTTCTATCAAGGTTCTTTCAAAACTTTTTTTCCCTAAAGCTTGCCCTTTAAATAATATGCCTATGAGATAAACCAAGGCAGCAAGATACACTCCACAGAAAATCACACTGTTTGTTGAAGTTTGATTTTAGAGATTAAGACTGTGTTTCAACACAGCATTGAGGCAACATTGGTAATGCAAATTAGTCTAAGGGAATGGTGCTATAATGACTGTCTCAGTGTTTCCTCCAATGAGGATTTGTTAAACTTGAACATGTCCTCTAGAAATGTAGGCAAAATGTTGTAAAAAAAATAAATTCAATATTTTAGATATATGATGCTATTACTTCATATTAATATTACATACTATCATAATTATATTAAATAATTTTCATAAAAATATAGTATATGTAATTTTAGAAAAAAACCCTGAAAACTAAGTTTTCATTACATGTCTTCAAATGATTTAAGTATTATAATCCCGTTCTTCTAGGATAGTGGTCTCATTTGAAGTAGCATGTGGTATTCTCCAAAATAATATTAATCATTTACATACAGTGTGTTTTGAATGAAAAATAATAACTTTTCAAATTATAGGATTAATAACACATAAAATTCATTGTACATTTACTGTGTTAAAAGGATATTCCAAATGCCTTATATACATTACTTTTTTATCCTCACAGTAGTGAGGAATAGACACATTTCTCAAAATACAAGATACTATCGAAATTTGATAGAGAAATTTGTATACTTTTAAATACAATGTTGCACGATATAATTTTAATTGTTGTAAAAAGGAAAATAATTTCCTAGCCTCTTTATGTATATATATTAGAAAGTTTAAATAATGTACTCACAGTCACAGTGGTAATAATGATGTAGCAAACATTTGAATAGAGGCCATCTAAACAGAGAGCTCCGCTTTTAAACACAATTATAACCTGATCATGTGAGCATTGGTTACAATAAAAAGACTCTGAACAGCTATTTTGCCAGTATTCCCAAGAGAAGAGCAGAAAAAGAAACCCTTTTAGAGGCTTTTAAAATATAGCTCTGGGTTTCTATTAAACATTCACTGTTTTCTCAGAATATAAATATTATTCAGATCACTTCATAAACAAGTATTTATAATTTGCTTTATGCTATAGATTTCTAGGAATAGACAACTAGAAGAAAAATGCAAAGTGTAAGAAAAAAAGTTAAAAGATTGTGATTTAATCTTTAAGTAATGGTTAAATAGCAATAAAACTGTCAAGAAAAATTGTAGGCTAAATTCCGCCTTAAATGATGCACAAAATCTAATACCCACTATCTGAAGCTAGTTAATTAAATATGTTTTATCAGAAAAGATTAATATAAGAGACAGATCTATATGACTATACAACAGGTGAAAAAATATAGAGTAGCTAATATTTTTATTGGTAGGAAAATTTGTGTATGGTAATATGCAACCCACAGTAAGAATTCAATATGCCATCTGTGGCCCACTAATTATGTTGAACTGGTTAAAAACTATACACATGGCTAAGATATCTTTAAAAGCATATTTTCTATTTTAAAATGGTGCTAAGTGCTAACAGTGTCCCTTGGCTTAGTTTTCAACAGTCAAACTCCATGCATAATTTATTCTTTGAATAGATTTAAGTGAAAAATAAATGTTGGAGAATAATTTGTAGCCTTCATCTTTACATTCAAGACAGTGAAAAAATAAACCTACAGTGGCTTTGGTTCCCAGCTGCCTCATACAAATATCTGATCTGTTCAAATAAATTTATAAATGTAAATTAATTGGAAGGCGGAGTGACAAATAATTCTTGTTAAAGCTTAAACACAAAAGCATGACATTTTTTTTAAAAAATGAACGACATTTAAAATAAATTGTATTACTCTTGTGAACTTAACCTAGGAAAAGATAGATGTTTTCTCAACTACCAAAATATATTATGGAAAAAATAAGGTCATCATAATGAAAGAATTAAATCAAGTTCTAAAATATCATTATTTTGAATAATAATAATACAATAGAAAACAAGAGTATGCTGTAATGTGATAAATACTAATACTATGTAATACAACTGTAATGTATTAAATGCTCATTGAGTATCTTTGTTTGCACACTAACATGGTAGGGTCTAGAAACACAGGAATGAATCTTGAAAGGTTCCCGTTCCTGAAGTAGTTTACAATATGATGAAGAAAATAGGCATACATTTCCTTTTTTAAAAAAGAATATAATAGCACTTTTATAAGTCATAATAGTAGGAAATATTAACTGTTGATTGATTCAGGGATGTCTTTTGAACTTCACCTTAAAGTTTGGAAAGATGCCAAAAGATAGCAGGAAAGAAGGAAGGGGTAGGACAGGAAAAATGTAAAGACTTGCAGGTATGTAGAATATACTTAACTTTAGGTAGCCCCCTTAGTCATGTTTGTGAGGAGTGTTGAGTGGTACTGTTGAAAAAATAATTTAGGATAGTGTGAATATAAACATAAATACATAGTATTGTTTACAAATATAATCATATGAGTGTTTTTATTGCATCATTATTTTAGAGAACTCTCAAAGCAGCCTGGAAAATGGCTTGTATTAGAGGAAAAATTTAGTTTGAAAGGTCATTGAGGAGACTGCAGCTCTTATTTAGGAGTTAACTGTAGATTATTTTAAGTATGAAACAATTAGTGAAAAAGTAAAGAAGAATGAAGACAAATAAGAATTTATTCAAGAATTCAAAGATAATACCAGGTATGTGCATATGTAGGCAGGTAAATTATAATTAAAAATAGGGTCTTAGGTTAGGTAACAGTCACTTTCAGGTAGATAGATTAAATGTACTTTCCCCACTCCTTCAACTAGGTAACCCCAGATATTATATGTAGAATAACAATAACAATAGAATAACAATAAGGAGTTATTTAAAAAGCTGATACAAACTTTTGAATGCAAATTTGTGCATGAACCCTCTTATTGTGCATGAACCCTCTTATTGTGCATATAGTCAATGCAATAAAGGGAAGATGGTAATTAATGTCATAGAGATCTAAGGAGAAGAGAAACGTTGTTTATTTGGGGATGGCATAACTGTCTTCATAGAAAATCCTATGGTATCTATAAAACCAAAATCTCTTGGAACCAATGAATGATTCTACAAGACTAATAAAACACAAGAAACATAGAAATATCTGTTTCTCTAGGATCAATTAACATGTGGACAAATAAATTATAATACTGTAAGAGATATTATTTATAATATCTCTTAAAATATTTGGGTATAAATGAAACATTTAAAAGACTTAAATACCAAAAACTGAAAATTTTATGGAAAAATATCTAAATAAGTAGGAGATGTACAAAGTTTATGTATTGAAAGACTCAACATAGCAAAGTTGTCAGTTGCTCTTAGATTTATATATAGGTTTAATGTAATTCTCATTAAATTTTTAGCAACAGGTCCAGGGATTTAGCTCGGTGGTTTCGCCGCCTGCTGTGCAAGCTCAAGGACCCGAGTTCGATCCCCGGTACCAAAAAAAAAAAAAAAAAAAATTTTAGCAACAGTGGTAGATATAGACAATACTATCCAAAAGATTATATGGAAAGCAAAGAAACTGGAATAGCTAACATATTTTTAAAAAATAAAATGTAAAGACTTAATCTATTTTATTTTAAGTCAATATGTACCAATAGCCATCAAAACTATGTAATATTTCTGGAGAGTTATACACACAGATCCATTGAACAAAAGAGAATGCAGAAATCACCACATACAAAGTGACAAAGTGATTTTTGGCCAACATACAAAAACTAGACAATGGTGGAAACCCAGCTTTTTCAGAAACAATAGGACATGGTAGACAGAAGTAATGATATAACCTAATTCCACCACTTAGGAAGAAATTGATTAAAACTGGTCTTGGACATAATTATCTAGTATAATAAAGTTTTTATGAACATATCTAGATGAAAGTCTTTACCATCTAAGGCTAGGCAAAATGTTCTTGAACTTGACACCAAATTCATAATCCCTAAAGGAAAAGTAAATGGAATTTTTAATCAAAATTAAAATATTTGATCTGTGTTAGTCCTCAATAAGTGAATAAAAGACAAGAAAAGTTGTGTGAAAAATATTCAAATTTTATACCTAAACAATTATTATATAGAAAGCATAAAGAATTCTCAAAACAGTGCACATAAAACAATGAATCCAATTAAAATGTCCACAAAATACTGAAGAGATATTTCTCTGAAGAAGATAAACAAGTGGCAAGTGATAACATCGGAAGATATTTAATATTAGCCTTTATGAAAACACAAATTAAAGCCATAATGTTATGCAACTATGTAACTGTGAGAATGGCAAAAGCAAAATCCAACCAGTGACACCTCAAATGCTGGCAATGATAGAAAGAAAATTGATCACTTTCACACTGCTGCTAGAAATAAAAATGTTATAACAAATATAGAAATCAGTTTGACAATTTAACATGCAACTACTACATGCCCAAGTAATCTACACTCTTGTTAACTTATGCTATGAAAGGAATACTTATGTTCATGCAAAATTCGTGCATGAACATTCTATGTCAGTGTTATTTATCATAGCCCCAGATGATTCAGCTGCCCTTCAATAAGTGAATGATTAAAGTATGAGCTACTATTCACCATATCATAGAATATTACTCAGCAGTTAAACAGCAACATATTGTTGATCTGAAGGAATATTTAGGCAGTTATTCTGTGTGTAAAAAGTGCAACCAGAAAAGGTGGCTATAATAAATAATAACTGCCATTTTAATAAATAAATAGATACCGTAGGATTTTCCATGGAGACAATTATGGCATCCCCAGGTAAGCATTATTTGTCTTCTCCTTAGTTCTCTATGAATTAATTACCATCTCCTCTTTATTGCATCTACTAAAACTTACAGATCTATGTTCAGAAACAGCATTCATTTAAAATTATTGAATAAATATTAAATTTAATAACTTTATATTGAGATGTCATGAGATTCTTTTTGCAGTTTTCATTTTTTGGAAGTATATTTCAAAGTGAATTAGTGTGCAGAGCACTTAGTTTTGAGTGGCCTTGGAATCACAGCTATGAAAGAGAGGAGAAGAAAATATGAGTGGATGGAAAGTTGAGCTGCGAAGCATAATGGGCTAGAGGATTAGTTTACATGGAAGGCACTGGAGCTAAAAAGCCCATTAAGTGTTTTCTCATGGTGGGTAAAAATGGGTAGGCCTACATCCCACTGCTTCAGTTCTTCACTGGACCATACTCTGTCTGCAGGAGGGCATGCACATGGGCCAGGAGAGGTCGAATTCTACAAACTGATGACTTTACACAGGCTGGAAAAAGCAGTACTGTACTTCCTTCAAACGGAATCTTTGTTCCCCATCTCCAGTTCCAGCCCTGAATATTGGTACAAATCTCAAATTGAAGACTGCGAGTCATGATGGAATTTACCTTTAATTTCAATGCTATGCTCGCTCCATCATTCTCATGTTGTCTAAGATTACCAAGGAAGAAAATATAGACCTTGCAGGAGGGGAAAATTCAGCACATAAATTTGAAAATAATGCATATGTAAACAAAAGAAAGGAAAGAGTAGGTCATGGTAATTAATACAGATAGCGTTTCCAAAGGTGGGATGTAGAAACCAGTGTGGCAGAGAAGTTAAGCCATTCCTTTGCAAAAGTATTTAATAAGAATAATCTTAAAATATTTAATTTTGGGGGCCGGGATTTAGCTCAGTGGTTCCGGTGCCTGCCACGCAAGCGCAAGGTCCTGAGTTTGATCCTCGGTACCAAAAAAAATATATTTAATTTTAAATATTAATTTTATTTAATAAGAATAATTAAAAATTCCTCCTGTTCCTCAAAAAGGCCAACTATACATGTACAACTATTTTTAATAGGCCCTGTGACATGCGTAATCCTTCTAGTCATCATAAATAGGAGGGTTAATCTCCATTTTTAAGAGATTATTGTAACTCTTAGGGAAATTAAATACATCTTACAGATCAGACCACTAACAACAAGTAGAACAATGAGATTTGAACTATTTCTGTTTAATTCAAAATTTATGATCCTCTAGCTCCATAACATAAATTATCCTTATTTAAGATGACAACAAATAGCGTCCTGTACTAACATACTTACTGACTGAAAGGAATCATATTCTGCTTTATTCTTTAAGAAGTCAAGAACTGTTTCATTTACTTACACAGAACAGCAGAGTGTGGAAAACCATGGAGGGATTTTAACAGTACCATGCACAGCATAATAAACAGGTCTGTACTTGGTTCATTAGCGCTATCATCTTCAGTATTATCAATGAAGATGGAAAGTTCATATTATTCTCACATTACAGATGAGACAAAGCAACCAATGGGGATAAACTGGTTAGATAAACAAGTTAAGTCAGGCCTAGAAAAGAGGAAATTAAAGGGACAAATATGGAAAAAGACTACCTTTTATTTTTCTGTTATTTAAATTGGGTATTAATTTCTGGAAGTTTTAAGTTGCAATTATAAGTTTATTTTAAGTGAATCAATATTAAATTTCTGAAATTCTGTATAATGATTAGATATTTTTTCAAACCTTGAGAGTATACTTTACAATGAATAGAACCTGATTGATTAAATTTATATAGGTATTATGTTTTATAATTATAATATATAAAAACTATTGTTAAAAATGGATGAATAGCATTTTTCAGTTGTTTTACTTCAAATAAATCATTGTTGTTTCTTACCCAATCCTTGGATTTATTTATCTCTTAAGTTAGGCTATCGATATTCCAAGATCCCTGTGCCACTCCAGTATTAACCGGTTGGTAACCTGTCAAGGATTTGAGACAGATTTGAAGAGGCACCCTTCCTTTCCTTGTACCTTAGCCTGAGTCAGCAAAGTATTTTCTTTGCCCCACACCTGACCTCGAATTTTACTCTTCAGAGCTTATCTCTCAGGCTAGTGAACACGGGAAACACCCTCCCCTTAGGTTTCCTTTTTCTTGGAAACTTCAGCAACTTTTTGAAAATATATTTCTTATTACCAATAGTTAATCAAATGAGAGCCATAATAAAACCAGATGAGTGAGTGAAATAACAAAAACAAAACAAAAAATACTGGGGAATATTTGTATACAACTTTATTAGAAGTTTAACTAGAGTCATGTGTCACTTAAGGTGGATACATTCTTAGAAATGTATCATTAGACCATTTTGTTGTGCCAACGTCCACAAACATACTTACATAGACTGTACTTACACAAACCTAGAAGATACAGCCTCCTACTCAGCCATGCTATATGGTATAGCCTAGTGATGCTGGGCTATCATCCTGCATACCACGCTATTGTGCTGAATACTGTGAGCAGCTGTAATACAATGTTGAGTATTTGCAACTAAACATATATAAATATCAAAAAGTATGGTAAAACTATGGTAAAAGTTTAAAAACATGAACAACTGAAGAGGACATTTAGTGTGACTAGAGTTTGAGATACAGAGGCACAGTTGCTCTGGGAGAGTCATAGAGTGACTGCTGAGTAACTGTGAAGACCTATTTACTGTATACTGCTCTAGAATTTATAAACATGGCACACTTAGGCTCCTCTAAATTTATACATTTTTCTTTAATAATGAATGAAATTTCCCTTACTGAAAGTCTTCTTTTTAACATTCTATATATTTTAAAAACCAGTTTAAGTCTTTGGTAATGACGCAGTTAAAAGAAGCACAGTGCAGTTGGTCCCAAAAATATATCTTTATATCCTTATTGTATAAACTTTATTCTACTTTCAATTTTATTTTTTACCTTTTAATGTTTTTTTGTTGAAAACTAAAACCCAAACATACCCCTAGCCTAGGCTTATCTAGTACAATATCAAGATTTTTAATATTACTGTCTTCCAACCCCATTCCTCGTCCCAGAGTAGATATCTTCAGAGGCATTAACACTCATGGAGCTGCATTTCTTACAATAACAGGGTCTTCTGGAGTCTCTCTTGTACCATCTATCCTGGGTTCTTCCTGAACTGGTGCCATCTTTTCAGAAATATATCTAAGAGCATTTGCTTGGCTTGTTTCTTTTTTCATCACGGACACGCTTTTAAGCAGATAGTGCACCATGGACATTCTTTTCTATTATTAGAAACCTTTTGGTGTTTGGGGTCCATGTCTTCACATTTAACAAAGTTTGTGGAAGTATGCAAAAGCTGCTCCTAAACATATTACTGATAATTTCCTTGAGAATACTTTTTCTGTTACAGCTTTCTTTTCTCTTGCCTCATTATTAGCTGTAGTCTCCTGTCCCCATTTTAACAATTATTGTACTCATTACTCAATTCACTTTGATATTGGGATGAAGAACATCAGAGAAAGGAAAATGTGTGGGAGCATTATCAACAATAAGAGAAATCTTGAAATATTTCTTGAAATGTTATTCTCCAAAGAGTATTTTCTCATTTTGCTGGCATTGTAATTCCGGAGGATATCTTAGAAGAGGAGGTGGGCCACCCATGATTTTTGCTCCTCTAGTACATGGGCAGGGTGTACTTATGTAGGTTTGAAGACCTAGGGGTTGTCACTGTGCCAGATCTTAAAAGGTTGTAATTTGTATCCTGAAAAATACTAGCATCCTGATAGTAAAATCCTGAACCCTAATAGTTCCTTGGCCTCCTCATGGATGAAAGTCCTTTCAGGTATCTGTTTCCAGCATAAGGAGGTTTTGTTCATTTTGAATATTTGTTCTGGCAAGTAAGTTTTTTCCATAAACAGCTTATATAGAATTGTCAAAAATTTTTAGATGCCTTCACATGAACAGTTGGAAATTGAACACCCAATTATTTATACTATGTGATGAATAATGATGCTCAAATCATTTATATCATAGAATGTTAGCAGTAACTTCTGTATCATAATTGGTCCAGCTCTTTCTTTGAGCATCATATGTAAATTCTTTCCTTTGGTCACAATTGTCATAGGGCTAAATGTAGTATTCTCCTCTGTTCTTCAATCAAGGTCTTAGGTTTTCTCATATTTGATATAAGCTCCCCACTAATTTTGTTAACCTTGTTGCTTTCAGTGAAACACTCATTAACTGCTTCTGACACTTTTTACTTACTCTTTAAGACCATAGCTAAGGTGGAGTGAGGCATGTCTGAATGGTGAGCATAACCATCACTAATTTTCTACCTTCATACTCTTTAATCATTTTTCATTTCATTATCAGGTCAGTCAATCAATATGGCTTCCTCCTGGCAACATTAGTGGTGTATTTTGGAAGCTTAGGGTCTGGAATGCACAAAACAATAGCAGATTAAATCAAGTGCAAGGAAAACTGATGCAGTCATGAGATTCAATAATTAAGGCTGCTACTAGTGTAACACAGTATACTGTTTTGCAGTAAATATGTTCAATAATTAGAAAGAGTAAAGTCTAAAATAACAATAAAAAGTGTATACATTGATGAGTAAGATAGTCATTTATTATCATTATCCCATATTATGAATTGTGAATAAATGTGTCATGATTTTATATAGTAAACAATTCATAAGGTGTATTTATACTAACAGTAACACAAACATGGAAGTAATGCATTGTACTACAATTTTATGATGCCTATAAGGTCATAGGGGTGAAGATATCAATAGGCATTAGGACTTCTTCAGCTCCATTTTAATTTCATGGGACCACCATGGTATATGCAGTCATTGATCATTGATCAAAACACTTATGTGTAGCCTATAACTGCACACATTTGCATTTTACTTTCAAAGGGATGCATAATAATGTTAAAAAGTAACACTAAAGTCAAATAAGGTGGAATTAATAATTTTTTATGTAACTCTCGTCATATCACTCTAATATTCATTAACTATGGGATACAGTGTATTTAACTGATTTATTCAACTCTAAAAGCAAAATGATTACTTAAATACACACACACACACATTTATATTTATACTCTAAAACTTAACATCTAGTTAAACTTGAGTATGTTAACTTACCATTTAAAAATCTGAAGACAGCAGTAAAATATCATAAACCATTTATGTTTAAACTAGATACTAATCTATATTTGAAGGATTTTACAGCACCATCAAATTTAAATCTAGGTCCTAATGCCAAATTATAAAATTATTTTAAGCTTTTTAAGAGCATAGTGTCTAAAATGTGAAAATATTTTAAATTTTAGAAGTAAGTCTAGGATATGAAACAATAAAATGAACAAGTATCTCTTTTCTAACAACTTCTTTACAATCAAAAACTCTAAGGGTAAGTTTGGACTTTCAGCACATTTATTTTACTAACTACAAGTTACAGGAATTATTGTATATTTTTAAGGACTTTAGTTTCGAGGCCAATTTTAAGCTTACACCAAAACAGGAAGATATATAGATTTCTAATATACCCTCTCCTCACTCATACGTAGTCTCTCCCATTGTGCATACTTATACACCCTTATCATAGTGATGCATTTGCTACACCTGAGTGAACATACATTGACACATGACAATCCCTCAAGGTCTATAGTTTACATTAGGGTTCAGAATTTGTGTTACACAGTTTCTGGGTTTGTGCAAATTTATGAAGACATATATCCACCATTATAGTACCATGAAGAAAAATTTCACCCACAGAAAAATCCTGTGGTCTGTTTATTCATTCCCCAATGGTAACAACTTGCAAACACTTATTTATCTTTCTAGTGTCTCCATAATTTTAGATTTTCTAGAATGTCATACAGGGAAATTCAATATATCCCCTTTTCAGGTTGGCATCTTTCACTTGGTAATATGTATATCAAGTTTACCTATGTCTTTTTGCGGCTTGATAGCTCATTTCTTTTAACTCTAAGTGATATTACATTGTCTGGTTATACAGCAGTTATTCCATTTACCCACTGAAGAAATACTTCAGTTGTTTCCAATTTTTGGCAGGTATGAGTAAAACATCTATAAACAGCCATATGTAGATTTTTCTGATCATGCCATTTTTCAATTCCTTTGGGTAAATACTAAGAAGCAAAATTGACAGATTCATATTTATAAGAGTATGTTTAGTTTTGTAAGAAATGACCAAAGTATCTTTTATAGTGGCTGTACCATTTGCATTCCCACTCCTAATGTGTGGGTGAGAATTTAATGCAGGTAGTGGTCCAAATATCAGCCATTTTAATAGTTGTGCAGTGTTTGCCTTTATTATGGGTGCTAAAATAAAATAACATATATTTGGTAACATAGACAATAAAAATTTACTTTTTACTGTTCTAGAGACTGAGCTGGTATCAGAAGTTTCAGTTTTCTAGGGAGGGCTGCTGTTTGATTTTAAGGTTGTAGTTTGGTGCTATCTTCTTCTGGAGGGAATACTGCATCCTTAGAGACAGAAAATGAAAATGCAGGTAAGTAGAACTCTGTGGAAGGTCTCTTTTATGAATGCCTTACCTTCATTCACAAGGGAGGAGCACAAAGGACCGAATTACATCTTGAACAATCCATTCTCGGTACCATCACATTGCCTCCTAAGACTCAGCATCTTTTTTTTTTTTTTTGGTACCAGGGATTGAACTCGTACTTTGCGCTTGCAAGGCAGTCAGCAGAACCACTGAGCTAAATCCCTGGCCCAAGACTCAGCATCTGAATTTGATAGGGACACTCAGATCATAGCACATGTCCTTATATAGATTTAAGAGGAACTAAAATATTCAGAGGCGACATAGTTCTTTTGTTTTCGAATCATACAGTGTGTGGGAGTGATATAAAACTCATTATCACAAATTAAATTTGTCAAAAATTATTTTCTAAACAGCTTTCCTACACCTAGTTCTTTCTCAGATTTTGAGCCATTTCATTATATCCAGTAGAAATCATAAACATAGTTCATGTTGTTTATTTATTATCCATGTCTAAAAAATGCAAACCTAAGAAATAGCCAGAAAATGGCAACAGTCCCTATCTGACATTTGTTCAGAATTCATTAGGAAAAAATATTGTTTCCTTAACTTTTGAGAGTGAAACATGCAATTTGCTGAATTTTAAGAGCCAGTTATTTGTTATCAAGTATCCCTTCATTAGTTATTGCTTGTGCCTTCTTTAACATAAAATACTCATATTTTGAGAGAAATATGAAGGTACATATATGTCCAACTCATCTACTTCTATGCATTTAATAGGCAAAGTATTTTGATAGACCCTTCACTCTAAGAGAAATGGATTAAAATTAAACATAATGACAAACTACCATGTCTTTTGAGCTTACAATTGTTAAAAAAATAAAACAGGAAAAGGCCCTTTATAAAAGCCTGAACACAGTTTAAAAAAAAAAAAACCTTCCTACTTTCAACTGCAGAAAACATAAATTATATACTTTGCAACCAGCTGTAATGGTAGGCATAGGCAGCTGGTCCAATTCACTGTATAGTACTATTGTACATATTGTTTGATGCACAAATTACTTATAATTTCTTGAAGTGCATCTTTGCAGTTTGATATTTTTTAAGCACCACTCCAACAACTTGAAAAGTTGTAGAATTTTAGAGAAGCTAATTCTGAAAAGGCTTTACCATTGCTGAGTATGTTTTTCCATATCATAGTTTAAAACTCTATATGTTCAAAAAAGTAAACAAAAATGAATGATGAATGATGTTTTTCATAGATTTCAGGAAATAATAGTAAAATTTGATGGTTTTTTGGTTCGGATTCTTGAAGTTAAAGCTTTTAATTAGATCAACTGAAAAGTGTATGTGCACCTCAAAACTCTCTTATCATTACATTAAGAAATGGGAATTCAAATGTTCACAAACCCCCAAATTAAGTCAAGAGTATTGGAACATAATTTGTTTTTTATTTCTACCAGGGATTCAACTCAGAAACTCAGCACCCTGTGATTGCCATGCAGGCGCCCCGCCACTGAGGTACATCCCTGGCCCCAGGAACATACTTTTGAAAAAGCAAAATCACCTTGTGTTAGTAATACCAACAAAAATGACAAACGTTGGATGGCTTAGCTAACAGACACTTATTCTGTCACAGTTCTGGTGGTTAGAACTGCACAGACTAGGTCTTAGTGGAGGTGTTTTATATGAGTTTATAAAACAATCTTTCAGTATTTTCATATCATCTTCTCTTTGCATGTGTCTCTCTAATAAAATTTATTTTTCTTATTAGGACACTAATCATATGAGGAACTATTCTTATTATTCTATTTTAATTTGTCTACTTTATTAAATATCCATCTCCCAATGTAGTCACATTCTGAGATGCCAGGAATTATAACATTACATGAATTATGAGGAAACACAATTCAACATACAACAAACCTTTGATCTCTCCCTCATTCTCATTCCCTTATTTCAAGTCACTATACTCTGTTTATTCTAGTTATTAAAATATGTCTCTCATATGGTTGCTTTTGTCCATCACACTGCACTGACTTCATCTTTGACAAAAAGAAGTTTCACTTAGACTTCTGTAATGGACTACCAGTCTTACCCTGTTCCATTCACTTTTCCATATTGTATTTAAAATTATTCTTTTGCACTTAAATTAGACTATATCACAATATAGTCTAATGGTAAATAGTGTTAAAAGCTCAGCTGAGCTGCTAAGTGTCAAAGAAACCCATTTACCATAAGTCAAAAATGAAGCTGAGCGTGGTGGTACATGACTATCCCTCAACAATGAAGGAGGAAGATTGTTAGCCAAGGACAGCCCGTACTATACAATGATTTCAAGACTAGCCTGGACTACATAATAAGACTCTATCTCAAACAAACATAAACAAAACAAGGTTAAGCCTTTAATCGCCTACTCCCACAGCATTTGCCTGCCCCATTCTCTTCTGTGAAACATCAGCACTGATACAAGGATCTTACTGCAGATGGACTCCCAACACAAAGCTCTAGTATTGTGTGGACCCTGGGACTAGAAGGGTAGGAAGGTATGAAGGGCAGGTGGAAGACAAGAGGAAGTGTTGAGTGTGGAAAAATACTAGGCACTAAGCCAGAGTGAGGAAAAGTGTGATTCCCTCTGTAGTATAGGGGCCCTGAAGAAGATTCATGTCCAAGGATTGAAATAAAAGACTTAGAAATGAAAATACACTTAAGAGCATGACTAGTCAGGAGGCCCAGAGTATTTGCAACTCTTTTTCTCATAATATTTGCAGTATTACTCCTTTTGTTCATAAGAGCCAGATCAGTTCAACATTTTTCAGTATATCTAGGGTTACTCCATTGCCTGAGACTTGATTATCCTTGTCTAATTTCATAGTTCTGTGTATTTCAATGCTTTGTGACCTTTGCAAGAAAATGGAAAAATTAAAATAGTTAATTAGAAAAATTTCCATGGAATAACCTTATTAATTTTTGCAAAAGTACAAAGCAATAAAAATCCATATTACAATAATATGAATACTTGAAGTTTCTTACAATTGCAGAAATACAAAAAATCAGGGTGGCATCAATATTAGGCCAATTAGCATGAAGTCTGAGATTCTTCAAGTGCTCACTAGCAGATCCCTAGGAAGCTGAAATAATCATAAGGTTTTTGCAAACCTAGTAACCTTGAATGTTAATGTTTCTCTAAGTTATAATGGCTGAGTTTTATTGAGCTAATATTATGATTGACAATATTTGTAATGATTCTTCTCACTAGCCATTATAAGAAAGATGCTTTGTATGTCTTAATAGTGCACATTAGAATATTTAAGTCCAAAATTGAACTAAAACAGATTAAATATCTACAGTTAAATTTCAAATAGCAACTTGCACTTTACTATTGGCAATTTCCATAATTAGGTGCTATAATCACTTTCATTACACATTTGAAATACTTTCTTTCCTAGCATGCATGATTTCTCTATTATCTATTATTATCATCAGTTAACCATCATCTTTATTTCATTTTCTTTTTATGTGAAAATCAATGTGTAAAAACTCTTATTTCACATTTATTTTGTCTGTGAACTTGGCATTTCTGCTTAGCTGCAAGGTTAAGTGGCCAAAAACTTGGTTAAAATACAAACAGGTAGTAACAGACTAGAAGATAAAATATTGAACACTAGGACTCAATTTGTAATAAATCTATATCCCACATGCCAAAAATCACTTGGCTACCCATAGTTTAAGAGATCTAAGGAAAGACTTCTAAGAAATAGATACAAGGGAAGATGAATCTTTGAACTAGGAGGTTCCTTTAGAGTAGAGATACTAATTGGCAAAATGCACAGATGTTCACCCCATGAACAGGTGAAAAAATAGTGCTCTTTCAAAATGTATTTATCAAAGTTTTTTCTGCCTTTCAGTAATTTCATTTTAAATGGGTCTTACTTTTCAGCTGTTCTCAGCTTAAAAACCCTAATAAGTAAAGACAGATTGTATCACTTCATTAACAATGGTGAGCCAGAATCTGGAGGCCTTTTCTGGGCCTCTTTTTCAGCATATGTAATTTTCTAATTGCTGTTCTCTAAAGCAAGAATTGCAATTAGAAGAATGTAATCTGAGGACACAACTCAACTGAACAGTATTCGGCATTTTGATTTGTTTTCTAGCATTGAATCACTATAATGGAAATTGGACTTTAATTTTTGCTTTGTCATAATCACCTGAAATTGAGCTTATGGTTTATCAATGCTTATGAATTCATTTTTCTGATCTTAATTTAATGATAGTCGTACTCATTAGCACTCATGCCAAAGTTCACTGGAAATGCTTTAAGAGAAAATATACAAGAAGGTAGAACAGCAAAATGTATTTTTGATGTATTTGTCTACTTATTTGCTGGTAGCACTGTTGACTTACTGAAATACCGTGTTTAGATTAAAGATCACCATAGATTCTTTGCTATTTCTTCCAATTATTAGAAACCAATTCTTTTCCTCTTGCCTTTGGGCTGGACTCAGTAACTTGTTTGGCCAATAGAATATTACAGCAATGCTTTTGGACTTCTAAGGCTAAATTATAATCTTGCTAATTTTATTCAGGTCTCTTGGAACATTTAATGATTGATATAAGCAACCAATTTTTTTTTTTTTTTTGGTACCGGGGATCGAACTTGGGACCTTGTGCTGCGAGGCAGGTGGCAGCACCACTGAGCTAAATCCCCGGCCCAAGAAAATAATTTTTGAAAAAAACACATGTAAGCCCATGAAGAGTCATGTGTGAAGAAGAATTGAGGCACCTACCTGACACCAAGACTGAGCTCCCAGCTGACAGCTACTTCCTGTGGACAACCACCTTGTACATGTGAGTACGCCACCCTGGACGTGGATCTTCTGCTCTTATTCAGTTTATGAGATGATGTTGTATCAAGCAGAGAAAAGTTATTCCTGTCAAGACCTGTACAAATGCAAGATTTGTTTACAACATTAGAGATTGTTGTCATTTATGCTTCTATGTCATTTATGCTGAGATAATAAGTAGTACAGCACAGATAACCAAAAGTGGGGCCATAACTGATTAAAATATGTAATCCAGAAGGGGAAAGAGATTTTATTTTTCTTTTACTTGTTTTAATTTATTGATATAATCTTTTTCAGTTCTCTTTAGATTTCTGTTGTTGCAAATTTTTGCTGCCTATGAATTTTTGCTCATCAATATCTATAGTACTTTAATTTCTCTAAATTGGATTGCACTGATTGTTTTGGCATTAAGAGAATACTCAGGGCTAGTTTTGCACTTTCTTATCAGTTTATTTAATTTTTTATACATAATGTTATACATGTAGATAATTAACAATATCTGATATCTAAGAACATATGTTCTTCTAATCAAAGCAACATCATTCTACAAGCTAGAAAACTAAATGTAAAATGGAGTATATGATGATAAGAACACTGTTGATGTAGTGACAGAACACAATTCCCCTGAACTCTTCCTCCTCACTTTAGTAGCTGATAGCTTCATCCACTCAGTTGTTCTGGAACCAGAAGGTGCTAGTTATATTTGTTAGTCCTGTGTCTCACATATTTGGCATTCAATTCAGCATGAGGGCTGTGGGAAGTGCTTATCATATCTTTCTTATTTTTATCTCAAATTCAAATGCCATTTTTGTCACCATCCCTTATAACATCTAGGGCCACAATGAACAAATTACCTTTTCCTTCCCTAAATTTATTATCAAATGGTCTAGAGTGATTTTCCCAAATGGAAAACCACATCTAGTATATATTGCTGAACTTCTGCAGTACAATTCTTCCAGGATTGTGCAAGAACTAATTACAAACAGCTTGTCTGAGTATTCTGTATTTTGACCACCTCAATCTTCTTTTGCAACTCTGATAGCATAAATAATTTCCTGTCCTTTTTTACTGCAAAGGTTCTTCCTAATGTCTTGCGTAGCTTCACCTATGTAATTACCAGATTCCTCTTACTTCATGGATTTTAGGACTAAGCATTTCCCTCCTTCATTCAGGTTCATTGTTAATTTCTTCATAAAACTAGCCACAATCTGAAATTGATATATTTACTTGTTACTCTTTGAATACCTCCCTAACTCTCCCAGTACACAGAAACAGAAAATAATAGGTTGTAAATAAATATTTTTTAGTAAGTTTATCATAAACTTACTATCATAAACTATCAAAGTAAGTAAGATAGACACAAAATGTCTGTATACTATTCTAATTTGAAAATTTTGTAAGAATTTACATTCATTATAATTTTCTATTAATATTGTTGCTTTTCCACTCCACTGAATTTAATAAAATTGAAAAAAATCTCAACAATCTCAATCTTTAAATATTGTGACAATAAAAGAAAACATGGATAAACACTATAACCAAGAACAATTGAAAAATAAATCCTATAGATGGGATTCTTATGACAACTTATATGCATTTTATTGCTATAAAGGAAGTGAAACAATTTTGAAATGATTAAGAAATTTTAAATATCTGTGCCACAATGGGACCTAAAATGTGTATCAAATTTTCTTAAAAGGTAAAAAATTTAGAACTTCAAATTTTTTGTGTTTAAAAACAAGTTTGAATCCTTTAAAAAATTATATTCTTAAAAAGCTGTGGCAATGTTTCATTGCCAGAGAATATTACAAATCCTTACTGAATCCCTCACCAAGTTCTTTTTTTATTAATATGTAACTTTACAATTAATTTTTTCATTTTCAATATTCTTTGGAAAGTGTTTATCTCATATCTTTGTCTTCAAACTTTTTCTACTCTTTTGATAAGAAATATGTCTTATAATAACATATTTACATGTGTTATATGTAGCACTTCATGTAGATAATTTGTTAAACTAGTACTATCATCTGACATCCTTTAAATTACAGCAGTAAAGTTAACAATGGCCAAATTCATAATGGTTAAATAAACCTCTACACACAATCAAAACTAGAAATAATTGTAGGAAAGAGCCAGATAATTCTTTCAAGGAACAATTTTAGTATTTATTTGTAACAGTCTTTTTTTTTTTTTTTTTGGTACCGGGGATTGAACTCGGGTCCTTGAGCTTGCTCAGCAGGCGGCGAAACCACTGAGCTAAATCCCCAGCCCTATTTGTAACAGCCTTAACTATTAGTAGAAAATTATTTCACTGAATGTTTATTGAATCTCCTATATTTAAAAGAAAACATAAGATATTCTTTTGCAAAAACAAAAAAGGATATTACACAAATTGAAATAGTTAACAAGAGAAGAATAAGAGGAGAGATCAAATAAAATCAATTATAATTAATACTTAATAAATACAATTTGCTATGCACAACTAATTGTGTATTACTACTTTCAGTAATTAAATATTTTAATATTTTTATAATAACTTGATAAAACATAGCCTACTTTTATACCTAGACAGTAGTGCTAAGAAATGTTAAACTATTTTCCTTACCTAGCCATATAGTCAGAAAATGTTGAAATTAGTATTCAGACCAAGGCAGTCTATTACCACAAGGTCCTCATTATTATGCTATACTGCCTCCCAATGGAAGATTTGGGTTCTTATCATGTACAATTTATTCAGTATGGCATATTACAAGACCATGATTTTTGTAGTTACGCACTAAAGTTCAAAAAGCAGTTCACCCATTTAGTATTTTCCTCATTTTGAAGTTCTTTAATTTCTGAACTTAATTTTCTCATCTTCTGTAAAACATGAACTTTCCCACTTCTCAGGAGTCTTTATGAGATTTAAATATTTTTAGATGATTTAAAGTCTCCAACATTGTACTTGGCAGAATCTTGGTGATTAAGAAAAGCTAGTTCCCATTTCCTGTATTCTTAATATAAGAAGGAATATGTACAAAATTTAAAGTGTGCAGTATAGTCATCATATGCGATTTTTAAGAATTAAATGATAAACACACCCCATCCATTAAAAATTGGTGACTTCCTAAAGAATTTGAATTTTATTGAGAGGAAAAACTGTCATCAACTAAAGAAATGTACCGACGTTTGCCTCAAAGATTTTACTCTGAGGTATGATTCATAGAGAGTCAAAAATGTTTAATCTATACTTGGACCTGCAAGATTATAATAAATTATGACTGATAGGATTTCTGTATTAGTGGCAATTATGACTTCTCAAAAAATTAAAATGGCAACAAAAATCATACAGCAGACCTGCATAAGCATACAGAATTAATCAGGCTACTGAAAACAGCTAAACAGCTTTTGCCTAGCAGAATTCTCAGTGTATGGAGTGAGTGGGGTCTAAAACCTAGCTCAGTTTTTCTGGACAAAGTTTTGCTATGTAATTTAGGCTGGTCTTGAACTCATTATGTAGACCAAGCTGGTCTTCAGTTTCTGGAGGACCTTAAGTCTGAGCCTGTAGAATACTTATTGGGCTTACAGAGCATGGGTGACCCATACCGGCTCTGTTGTGTTTTATCCTTGATGATTGACATTTTGACTGGGTTGAGATGGAACTTTAATAGAGTTTTGCTTTGCATTTCCCTAATGGCCAAAGAGATTTAACATTTTTTTCATATATTGATTCACCAGTTGTACTTTTTATTTTTGAGAGTTGTCTGTTTAGTTCATTTGCCCATTTATTGATTAAGTTACTTGTTTTTTGATGTTAACTTTTTGGTAACAAGTCAACCAGACCAAAACAAATCAACAAAGAAACATCAGAGTTAAACCACATTATTGAACAAATGAAATTAACAGGTATCTACGGAGTATTTCATCCAACAACAAAAGAATACAGTTTTTTTCCTTGAGAGCACACAGAATTTTTTCCAAAATAGTCTATACCTTAGGCCAAAAGGCATGCTTAAACAGATACAAATGAATTGAAATTGAAATAATCCCCTGCATACTTTTAGATCATAATAAAATGAAGCTAGAAGTCAATGACAAAAGAAACCAATGAAATTACACAAACACGTGAAGATTAAATAGTGTGTTATTGAATAATCAGTGAGTTATAGAACTATCAGGGAAGAAATAAAAATGTTTCTAGAATCAAGAGACAATGAAAATACAACATACTAAAACCTATGGGATACAAGGAAATTAGTTCTAAGAGGGAAGGTTTTAGCTGTGAGTACAAGCATGAAAAACAATTAAAATAATTCCAAATAAATTACTCAGTATACATCCTAATATCAGAGAAAGAAAGGAACAACCCAAATTTGATACTAATGAAATAAAGTATAAAATCAGAGGAAATTAATGAAGTTGAGACTAAGAAAGCAATACAAAAGATTGAAAAGTTGTTCTTTGAAAGGATGAGAAAGGGGAGACAAGAGAGGGGAGAAGAGGAGGAAATAAAAATAATTAAGATGTGATATGTGTATATACCGATTTCCTCATGATGAATGCTTTTAGTATGTTTCAGAAAAATATACAAATAAAAATGTTGAGAAAACAGTTTGTACATTCTTCATTTATCCTAGATAGTAATCCTCTATTAGAAGACTAACTGGCACAGATTTTCTCCAATCACTAGATTGTCTTTTCACTCTGCTAATTATTTCCTTTTCGGTTTAGAAGCTTTGTAATTGGATGCAATCTTTTGTTGATTCTTGCTATTACTTTATCTGCTACAGTAATACTATTCAGGAAGTCATTGCCTATGCCTGTCTCTTAACGTGTTGTTTTTCCCTATGTCGCCCACCATTTTGAAAGTTTCACGTCTCATATTTGTTCTTTGGTTTTGTACAGAGTGAAAGACAGGGATGTCCTCTCTCTCTCTCTCTCTCTCTCTCTCTCTCTCTCTCTCTCTCTCTCTCTCTCTCTCTTCTGTACCGTACCTGAGATTGAACTCAGAACCTTGCACATGGGAGGCAGGAAGGGTGTCACTGAGCTAAATCCCCAGCCCAAGCCGAGGGATCTACTTTCAATGTTTTGCAAATTGATAACCAGTTTTCCAGTACCATTTGTTAAAGAGGCCATTTTTCCTCCCCATGTCTGTTTTGTTTAGAAACAGATGTAGCTGTGTGGGCTTGTTTCCATGTGCTCCATTTTATTTCATTGATCATCATGTCTTAATTTTCTTTTTTACCATGCTAGTTCTGTTACTGTGACTTATAGGATATTTTGAAATTTTTTATTGTGATATATCCACACTTTTATTTGCTCTGAATTGCTTTGGCTTTTCTGGCTCTTTTGTGTTCCCAAATGAGCTTTAGCATTGCTTTTGCTAGTTTTTTGAAGAAAGTCAGTGGTATTTTGATGGCATTGTATTAAATCTGTAGAAACTTTCTATTATAGTGACCATTATTACAGCACTGAGTCTGTTCATGTATGAACACAGGGTGTTTTTCCATAAGTGAGTTGTATTTCTCAATTTCTTTATTCGGTGTTCTATAATTTTCACTGTAGAGTTCTTTCACCTTCTTGGTTTAAGTTTATCCACTGGTTACTGTCTTTTGTGGGATTTTTTGTTTTATGTTTTGTTTGTTTGCTTGTTTGTTTTGGAGCTATTGTGAGTGGAGGTGTTTTCTTGATTTCTTTCTCAGAGGGTTTTTTATTGATGCATAGAAAAATCTATTGATTTTTGTATGTTGCCACCTGGTTGAATTTGTTTATCAGATTTAAAACATTTTTGCTAGAATTTTTGGGTGTTCTGAGTAAAGGATTACTTTGCCTGGAAATAGGGATAATTTGACTTCTTTCTTACCTATTTTGTATCACTTTTATTTCTTTTTTTTCCTAATGATTCTGGCTCAACTACAAATATTCCACTGAATAGGAGTGGTGATAATGCACCCCCTTGTCTTGTTTCTGCTTTTAGAGGAAATGCTTTTACTGTTTCGCAACTCACTATACTGACAGCTGTGTGTCTGATTTATAGCCCTTGTTACATTGAGATAAGATTGTTCTACATCTTTTAAATTTTTAATGTAATACAAGTAGATATTAATAAAATATCTAGTTTTTTCAGAACTTTTATTATGAAGCCATGTTGACTTTAGTTGAAAGTTGTTTATGCACCTATTCACATGATTGTGCGATTTTAAAAAAATCCTTGAGTATATTTATGTGGTGTGTTACATTTATTGATTTAAGTGTTTTCATTATCTCTTAAAATATTAAGCAGAATTTGCACACCATCTTTTTATACCTTTCAATCATTTTTTATTTTTCTATCTACATGAATTTTTGTAAATGTGTTTTTATAAAGAAATATTTCCTCTATTATACATTCTAAAATATATTCTAATTTTGATGTTACTTGTGATTGTTAAATACATATATTTTAAAGGTTAACACATTTCAATTTTGCTTGGTTTCTGGTTTTTTGGCTTTGAAGAAGTTATTTACCCTTTTTTGATCAGAATTCTCTGTGCATGCTTTGAATTCTTATATAATTTTTATGTTATGTTTAAATATTTAATTATTTGCTATTTATTATAAGTCAATTAATAAGATGTTTTCAAATTTTATTTTTATGTTTGCCCTTAAATGTACAGCTGATTAAAATACCTCCACCATTTTATGTGTATTTTCCCAGTATTTGTTTCTAGTCTTTGATTGGTTTCTAGTTCACTGATTCATTTGCATATTGTGTGAACATTGCCAAACAATTAAATGATTAAGTAATTCCTCTACATCTATTAATATATGAAAAAATATAACTAGATTATCCCTTCTTAGTTTTCCAAGTTCATTTTTCCATTTAACTTTAAGACCGAATGGGCCAAGTTACCACCCAATGCACTCTCCTGTCAAGCACAAAAAACAATAGGAATATATGGTAGTATATCAAGATGTTTTGAATATTTGTAATACTTAATCCTTTTTTAATAAATTTTATTTTATTTTATCCCATTCCTCCTCAAGCTCCCTCCCCTCCCTATGACCCAAAGGCTTTGTTTACATTTTTTTGTTCTATTTTCACTTTTTTCTTGTCCCTGCCTTCCTTTACAAAATGTAACTTTCCATTAATTCCATTATAAAAATATGTTTATATACCTTTTTTTTCTTTAGATTTAACCTAGAACCTTCACAGTAAGATACATTCCCAGCCCTTTGAAACACGGTCTTGATAAATCACTAAGATGCCCAGTCTGGGCTCAAATTTCCAATCCTCCTATCTCAGCATCCCAGAGTACTGGGATTACAGGTTTGTGCCATTACGTAAGGCTCGTTTTATAGTATTTCCAGGCATTATAATTTTTATGTTTTTTAAAAGTTTGTCTTATGTTGAAATGTATTATTGCTTATATGTAAGAAAGTTACAATTTTCATATATTAATCTCGCAAAAGACATCTTAATGTTTTTCTTGGCAATAATCATGGAGTTTTCAAATTTATTATCTTTTATAAAAAATGAGTAATCTTCACATTGTCCTTCTATATTTTTACATTTTTCTCTTATATAGTTGGGGATTTTTTGTTTTTGTTTTTGTTTGGGGTTTTTTGGTACTGGGGATCGAGCTCAGGACCTTTGGCTTGCGAGGCAGGTGGCAGCACCACTGAGCTAAATCCCTGGCCCTATTCTCTTATATAGTTGCTTTGACTATTAACGTTTAATGTTATGAACTTCAATAAGAACTTTCTGGTGTAGATCTTGCATGTGTATTAATCATGTACAAATTGTAACACAGTCTTCTTAAAGTATCACAAGCTTTACAACATCTATGGAAATATTGCCATGATAGTCTTACATAATAAATCATAATATAACAAATATATTTTCTAGTATTGTGTTGTGCTTTTATTTTGGAGTGATCCTTAATTGGTTTAAATGAATTAATTGTGCACATATACATATATTATGTCTGCTTTTCTTATATTTAGCACTTTATACTGTAATCCAAAAACAAGATTAGCCATTTGATCATTTTACTTCCATTCTTAAAATATTTTGACCTTAAATTCTGGAAACTCCATATAATGGATGTGAAATTTTTCTTCCTCTTTTATGCTTTAGAATTTTTAAATCACTGCAAAATTTAGATATTTTAGTAGACTCCTTCTGTCAAATTACTTGACACTGGTATTCCTATGGTGAAGATATTTCTTGAAGATTCTGGTTTTTCCACAGTTGAGAATTTGAGTTCTCTATCTCTTCTAAGGTAGATTTTGAGCATATGTAATTGTTTGAAATATATTTGTTTCATCCATAATGTTCCAGTTTATTTAAAAATAATATATGTAACAAATTTTAATATCCTTTCATGCTAATTACCTAGTCATTTTTATTTATATGTTTTTGTATTTATTTGCATTTTTCCCTGATTAACCTCATTGGGAATTTAGTATCTTATTATATTTTATTTTTTAAATACTTGATTGCTATTCACCTATTTTTGTTTTGTTTTCTTTTTTTTTTTTTTGCCATTAACTTTATTGGTACATTTTCGGTGTAAAATACAGTTACATTCATCACTGGGATCTTGTACTATTACATGAGTCTCTTGGTTATTATTTTTTTCCCCTTCCTTTGCCCTCCCTTCACCCCCTATACCCTTCCCTATTTGCAAAGACCTTGTTTCCATTTTTTTCCTCTTCTCATATTTTTTCCTTTCCCTTTTTTCCCTTCCCCTACCCCTCCCAATTCCCCTGCTCTTTTAGACCTTTTCTTCCTGTTACACAATATCAGTTATACATTTTTAAAATTACAATATTAAGATCTAGGAGACATTACCACAGATTTTGCAGAATTTAAAAGGATATAGAAAGGATATTACAAAAATCTTTTCTGAAATAAATTTGTCAGAATCCTAGGGCAGAGAAGCTCAGCCAGTCCCAGCACCCGGAAGGAAGCTCCCCACCTCCATCCCAGGATCCTAGGGCAGAGAAGGTGAGCTGCGTGGGTGCCAGAAGCACACCCCCCCCCCCGTGGAAATGAGAAGACACATAAACAAGCCTCAAAAACAGACTTCTAGATCACCTACAGCAACCCCAAAGGGAAACAAGGTGGAACAATCTGATACTCAACTACCTGGACTCTCTGAACAGGCAACAAAAGAGGATCTGAGAAAAATGAAATCAGAAATAATTACTCACATAACAGCAAAGATTTTGCACATGGTTCAAGACATGATTGATAAATCTAGAGAGGACACAGATTAAAAAAATAGAGGATCTGAGGAACATGATGGAAACCCAACATAGGAAACAAATGGAATCCATAAAAGATGCAAACAGATTTCCAAGAGATTAAAAACTCTATCAAAAGTCTGTGCAACAGAATGAACCAATGTGAGAATAGAATTTCACATATAGAAGATAAGATTGCAAAAGTCTGTGTATGCCCTACCAAGGTCGCAAGTCACGCGGGACAGAACGAATCAACCAGCACCCAGGCAACAATCCACTGGACACTCCCTCCTGCATCTCTGTACAGCCACCAGGTTCCACACTACAAAGACGCAGAGGACACCAGACCACTGGACCACGGTACTGAGTACCAATGCTCCCGACCCAGAGGTAGGGGCTTCAGAGCCACCATCCCACTGCTCCTGGTTCAGAGGAAGAGGCTACCCAACAACCAACCCTCCCGCTGCTCCCAGCCCAGAGGAAAGGGCTTTTGGGCCACCATCCTTACCACTGTTCCCAGCCCCTGTCCCACCTCTCCCACCTCAGAGGAGATAAGCCATGCAGGCAACAACAGCCACCCCCCCCCCAGTTGAAATAAGAAAATACTTAAATAAGTCTGAAAACCAGACTTCCAGATCACCTATAGCAACCTGAAAGGGAAATGAGATGGAACACTCTGATACTCAACCACCTGGACCCACTGAACTGGCAACAAAAGGAGATCTGGAAAAAAATGAAATCAAAAATAATTTCTCAGATAACAGGAGAAATTGTGCTCCTAGTGCAAGACATGATTAATAAATCTAGAGAGGAGCTCAGGAGCATGATGGAATCCTAACAGAAGAAACAAATGGAATCCATAAAACAGATGCAAATAGATTTCCAGGAGATGAAAAGCTCCACAGAAAGTCTACACAGCAGAATGAGCCAATGTGAGGACAGAATTTCAGATACAGAAGATAAGATTGCAATTAGTGACCAGGAAAAGAAAAATTGCTTCAAAATTATGAGGGAACATGAGAAATAAAACCAGCAGCTGCTAGAAAATACAAAGAAGAATAACATAAAACTGATTGGAGTCAATGAAGAAACAGGAGAGAGTGCAGATGACATAAAAAAATTTCTTCACTGAAAAAATGGCAGAAAACTTTCCAAGCAGGGAAAAAGAACTTGGCATACAGATAAGTGAGGCATATAGGACTCCAAATAAACTTGATCAAAAAAATCTACACTTGGGCATATAATTGTTAAGATTCCAGAAACTCAACAGAAGAACAAAGTTTTACAAGCAGTTAGAGAAAAGAAACAAATCACATACAAAGGAAAGCCCATCAGAATCACAGCAGACTTCTCAACACAAATCATCAAGGCAAGAAGAACTTGGAGTGACATATTGCAAGCCCTAAAAGAAAACAGCCTTCAACCCAGATTGATGTACCCTGCAAAACTATCTTTCACAATGGATGGAGAAATAAGATAACTTTCATGACAAAGAGCACCTTAGGAACTTCGTGAATACCAAACCAGCACTCCAAAGAATTTTACACAATATTCTAGGAACAGACATTGAGGATCACATCCCCAGGAAACAAAGCAGAATGGACCCATCTGGCATGACAAGAAATTAAATGTACAGGGGGAGAACCCAACAAGAAAAAGTCAAGGCAATGACAAGTCAATACATTGCAGTTATAACCATCAACATTAATGGTCTCAATTCACCAATCCAAAGAAATAGACTGTCAGAATGGGTCAAGAAGCAAAATCCAACAATATGCTGCATATAAGAAACACACTTAATTCAAAAGGAAACTCATAGACTGAAAGTTAAAGGGTGGAAAACAATACTCCATTCGACTGGAACCCCCCAAAAAGCAGGAGTAGCTATCCTCTTTGCAGGTCAAGTAGATTTCAAACTAACACTGATTAAGAGAGACAAAGGACACTACATTCTTGTAAAAGGAACAATCCAAGAGGAAGAGATGACAGTCATAAATATCTATGCACCAAACACTAGTGCACTCAACTATATAAAACAAATACTAATGGACATGAAAAATCATATATGCACTAATACGATTCTAGTGGGGGACCTCAACACCCCACTGTCACAAATAGATAGATCAACTAGACAAAAAATAAGTAATGAAATTCTAGAACTCAAATGAACTCTTGAACAAATGAACTTAACAGATGTTTACAGAGTCTTCCACCACACAAAATCAGAATACACATTCTTCTCAGGTGCACATGGGTCATTCTCCAAAATAGACCACATAATCACACATAGAAGATGTTTAAGTAAGTGCAAAGGAATTGAAGTTATCCCCTGTATATTATCACACCATAGTGCAATGAAATTGGAGATCCATAGCAAAAGAAACTCAAAAAATTTCATAAACATGTGGAAATTGAACAAAACACTTCTGAATAACCAATGGGTCACAGAGGAAATTAAAAAAGAAATCAGACAGTTCCTTCAATTAAATGATAGTGACAATAAAACACATCGGAATCTATGGGACACAATGAAAGCAGTCTTACAAGGGAAATTCATAGAAGTGAAGATACATATTAGGAAAACAGAACAAGCCCAATTAAACAATCTGATACTGAACCTCAAGCTTCTAGAAAAAGAAGAGCAGGACAACCCCAAAGCTCATATAAGGGAAGAAATTATAAAGATCAGAGGAGAAATCAATGCACAGCAAGAGCAACCACCAGCAGTGTGAAGAGACAACCCACAATGTGGGAAAAAATCTTCACCTGCTCTTCCTCAGACAAAGGTCTACTATCTCGAATCTATAAAGAACTTAAAAAGATCAGACCTCCCAAATTTAAAGACCCAATCTGAAAATGGGCATCTGAAATGAACAGACATTTCTCAGACAAAGAAGTAGAAATAGCAAATAAATACACGAAAAAATGTTCAACATCACTGGTCATTTGAGAGATGTAAATGAAAACAATGCTGAGATTCCACCTCACTCCAGAAAGAATGGCTGCTATCATGAAATCAACCAATAACAAATTCTGGCAGGGCTGTGGGGAAAGAGGAACCCTGCTCCACTGCTGGTGGGAGTGTAGACTGGTGCAACCACTGTGGAAATCAGTATGGAGATACCTCAAAGAACTAGGACTGGAAGTCCCATTTGATCCCGCTATTCCACTGCCGGGGATTTTCCCCAAAGAATTAAAAGAATCATACCACAGTGATATATGTGCACTCATGTTCATAGAAGCACAGTTTGTGATAGCTAAAATTTGGAAACAGCCCAAATGCCCATCAACTGGAGACTGGATCAGGAAAATGTGGGTTTTTTAATAAAATGGAGTACTACTCAGCCATAAAAAATGAGAAATTAGAGACATTTATAGCTAAGTGGATGCACATTGAGGCAATACTCTTAAGTGAAATAAATAGAACACACATGTATAAATACCAAATAGTTTCTCTGGTGTGAGAAACTGAAAGTGTAAATAAGGACTAAAATGTATAATAGGTAAGGTGAAATAGGAAGAAAAGGAGCAAAGGGGAAAGAAGTGGAAGGGCTGGGGAAAGGACAGAAGGGAATGGGATTAAAATGAGAAAATGAAAAAATAGGAACAAAATCCTTGTAAATAGGGAGGAATGGAGGGGTTGAAGGGAGGACTGGGCAAGGGCAAAAAATAAGAACCAAGAGAGACTATGTAAAGGTGCAATTTCCAATGATGGATGTCATTATATTATATACCTAAAATGTACCAATGATTAGAATGAATAATCGATAATGCAAAATAGGAAGAAAAGGTCCAAAGGGGTAGGGGTAGTGGGAGGGGCAGGCGAATGGAAAGATGGGAAAGGAAAAATGATAAGTAATGGAAAAAATGGAAATAAAGTCTTTGAAAATAGGGAAGCGTGTAGAGTGTGAAGGGGGGCTAGGAATGTGGAAAAAATAAGAACCAAGATGCATTATATAAAGGTACAATCCTCAATGAGAAATGTAATTGTGTTGTGTACCTACAATGTACCAATAAAATAATTTTTATAAAAAGAATATAAGATTGCAATTAGTGAGGAGGAAAAGAAAAATTGCTTTAAAATTGTAAGGGAACACAAGAAATCAATCCAGCAGCTGCTAGACTAGACGATGCAAAGAAGAATAACATAAGACTGATTGGAGTCAATGAAGAAAGAGGAGAGTGTGCAGATGACATAAAAAACTTTTCAAAGAAGTGATGGCAGAAAACTTCCCAAGCAGGGGAAAAGAACTTGACATACAGATAAGTGAGGCATATAGGACTCCAGCTAGCCTTAATAGAAAAAAAAAAATCTACACATAGGCATATAATAGTTAGGATTCCAGAAATCCAACAGAAAAACAAAATTCTACAAGCAGTGAGAGGAAAGAAACAAATCACATACAAAGGAAAGCCCATCAGAATCACAGTAGACTTCTCAATGCAAACCCTCAAGGCAAGAAGAGCTTGGAGTGATGTATTTCAAGCCCTAAAGGAAAACAGCCTCCAACCCAGATTGATGCACCCTGCAAAACTATCTTTGAAAATTGGTGGAGAAATAAGATACTTTCATGAGAAAGAGCACCTCAGGAACTTCATGAATACCAAACCGGCACTCCAAAAAATTTTAGACAATACCCTAGGAAAAGACAATGAGGATCACAACCCCAGGAAACCCAGCAGAATGAATCCATTGGGTGTGACAAATTAAATGCAAAAGGGGAGAATCCAACAAAAAGAAAAAGTCATGACAAGGCTTTTAAAACTTTTAACTTCATCTCCCTAATGAGTGTATAATTCAATCTTATTATTGTACTGATTAGTATTTTTCTGATTCTAGAGTTGCATAGCATTCCTTGGGCTATACTGGCTATTTATCATCTTCTTATGTCTACATTTTAATTGAGTTGTCTATTAATGAGCTCTAAGAATTCTTTATATATTCTGGTCATAGGTTATATGCATTGTAAATATGGTCTGTTTAAGGACTACTTTTCATTTTAATAATGTCATTTAAAGTTCTAAATTTTCTTTTCATTTTATTAGTTTTTCCATCTTTCCTCACATTATTTTGTGCATTTCTATCAATTTTATCATTTTTGGTTGAATGTTTAAGTTATATTTTATTGTTCACCCTTATAAAGTTGGTTTTGCTTCATTTTATACTCTTAGACCCTAATAATAGCATTATTGATTTATTTTCATTTGTATTTGCCAAGCAGTTATTTTTTTCCCTTTAAATTTTAACTAATTATATAGACACATACAAACACACATGTGATACACATTTTTCTTCAGATATTTAAGTATTAACTTAGAAAACATCAAATCTTAGGCCAAGGATTTAGCACAGTGGCACCACTCCTGTCTCGCATGTGCAATGTCCCAAGTTCAATCCCTGGTACCAAAAAAAACCCCAAACAACAAAAACATCAAATCTCATTTTCAAATACTTATGTCAATTTTTTATCCATCTTATATATGTTTATTTCTATGTTGCTGTTTTCTTTTTTAAACTCTTTCATCAGTAATTTGCAGGGTCTTTTTCTTACTATGACATGTGTCCATTTTATTTTAACCTCATTGTATTTTACAATCATCCTTTATATTTGAACTTGTGATTATTCCTTGCTTTATTGAAGATGATTTTTTATTGGCATAGACTTTTGTAGTGCTTTATTAATTTTGTATTGGGTTACAGCTAAGAATTGGGATAGATATATGTTTCAAGAACTATACCTAAATAGAAGTTACATTACCATTTTAGTAAAATTTGTACTGAGATTGTTAATTTGGTTTAAGATGAACCATTGTCTTATGGTGACTGTACAATGCTCTCCCTCTCAAGTAGCCATACTAATGGACACTGTCATGACTAAAAAAATAAGAGGAATCAGCTTTTAATTGTAAAAAAGTACAGATGCTACTTAACATTAATACAATAAATTTATAAGGAGCATAAATATGGGTTACGGGATTCAGAACAAATGACAAAAATCTCAAGTAGTATATAATTATTGGAAGTGATCTGGGCCCCATATTCCCTAACATATAGGCCAGTGTCATCAGTATAAAGAGCTTTCTTGAGGAGAAAAAAAAATTAGTACAAATTCTGCCCTTTTTTAAACTTAACAATTGTGACTAAATTATTTTTTAATGCTTTGGCTGCCTTATTTGTAAAATTGAATATTAATAACAACATTATAGTTCTTTAGGGAATTTGGGAGGGCTTTGCAAGTTTTCTTTTTAAAAATGTGGAACTATTTTTTAACTGAACTTTAAGCAAAATACTGGCAAAAAAGAATAATAATATTCAATATTAAAAGAAACTAAAAAATTAAAAAAATAAAAGAAACTAAGCTAACAGTCTTTTAGTTAATGATGCAACAAGGTTTATACAAATAACCATGAAATAACCATGGCACATAATTTCAGTAGGTGTGCATGTTTGCTTTGGCAGCACATATACTAAAATTTCAGTGGGTTTGCTAGTTCACTGCCCAGAGCCACTCACCTTGCATTCTAGTGACCTCATCTCCTCCCACTTGTGTGTTTTTTAGTCAACATGCTAAACTGTTGAGTAATCATTGCTCTTGGTTGTTAATCAGTTTAACCAATCTATAGAGAAGATGAGAAATTTTCAGTGATGATTAACCTCATTCCTCTGTAGCTATTATCAAGGACATTATGCTCATCATTATTACTTATAAAATGTAATTTTAAATGTATTATTAATCTTTTTGCACCAGATGACAAAAGGAAATCTGGGTGATTATTTTGCAACCAAGCACCACCAGCTGGTACTTCAGGCTGGTGGAAGTCACCATGTGTTACCACTTCATCCTACCATAAATCCTTAAAAATGAGAATGAAAGAGGCAAATTAAGTTCATCAATGCCTTTGCATATGAACCATGGAGAAACATCAACATTTTAATGCTATTACCAACCGTCAAGGAAATGGGGTGGGAAATGAAGGATATCAAGAAAAATTGATATATATGAATCAGTTTAGCTAACTTATGTGACTTTCATTATAAGTGTCCTCTGAAAATGCCAAGATGTGAGGCTTAGAATTTAAATTCAAGCAATCCCTGCTTATTAACACGGAAAAAGGTTAGTCTAGCAATAAAGGTATAGGGGCAGTGAAAAACATTATGCAGTGGAGAGGAAGCAGTTCTATCACTGCTTTATTGCTTAACTAAGGACAATTATGCTATGTATGGACCAGTGAGTACTTTATTTTCTTTCATTAATTCTCAAGTATGGGCTCTATTATTAACTCATAAACTACTTCATTTACTCACTTCTTCCCTTCAGGTACTCATGTAAAGTTTGGTTAATTTTAGGTTTGATATTTTAAATTATTGTACTTCACATACATAATTATAAAAATGCCTATAATGTAAAACAAAAAGGTAATGAAATATGTCTTAGTAAAGTTTAACTTTGGAGAATAATAAAAACAGACTTTTTGCATGGCAGAATTTATTTTATTGAACCTGACGAAGTTAGCTATTCTGTTTTATAAGGAATTATAGCCTCCACTTTGCTGGGAAATTAAATGTGGTAAGGTTTGAAACAAGTGTGAAGGGCTAATAAAATAGAGGTTAACCTTCTTACCTTTTCATCTACCTACTTCTCCCTCCTCCATTAAACTGGATCTGTACTCTTAGCTCTGACTTAGGGCAGTGACCCATTCAGGACTCTCTTGTTTGGATTCATAAGACCTCTTTACTACTCTAAGCAGTAAGAAAAATGGAATAGTCACTGGAACTATGTCTATCTACTCTCATTTTCTCTCTTTTCTTTGCTCTTCCAAAGACCTAATGTAAAATTGCATGGAAAAAACACAAACCATAAAGTGATGCTCCCTTCATCCTTCCTGCCCTTCACAGGAAGGTCATAGTCCCTTGGAGAGCTCTCTGACAGGGTTGTAGGCAAACATGCATAGGTTTTACACTCAGCTGGCTCCTTGCACATAACTTTTCATTCTAATATTTTATTTTGATGACCATAATTAGAAAAAAGTAGGAAATGTTTTGCTATGCTATGATAGCCTCTAACTGAGAGGGAAGGTAATAGGGCAAAAGTTGATCACAAAGGTGACATAAAGGAATAGAAAGTAGAAGGCTTTTATGGCCAGCTTGACCTCATGTAGATACTCTGAGTGGTATGAAACTCTGACTATCAGAAATGAATAATTTAACTTTTCAAGACTCTTTAGCAATTTAAATTATCATTTGAATATTTCAAGTCTTCAGAAACTAATTTTGTTTCTAAAAGATAAAAACATAAAAGGAGATAATTTTATTATGTTAAGTGAGAAGAGAATAGCCATTTTTAAAATAGATTTTCCCTTTTTAACAGTCATTTAGAAATTGTTTGCTTATGACACATAGTGTCATTCTTCCTACATGAATAAGTAAAGAATGACTGTATTTCCAAGTCATCTCTGAAAAATGTTCCAAAACCCTCCAATTTCATCTCTCTACTCCTCATTTCAAGTGCTATTTGACAATGACCACTTGCTGCTCTCCTCATATGTCATGATCCTGCCTCAGCTTACATCCACCTAAAACATTTGAGCTTTCTCCTTTTGTTGATCCAAAACTCCAACCTTGGAAACTTAGCTCTTTTAAGAATTGTAATAGCAAGATATGTCATGATACTGACAATGAGTAACATTTACATATGATACTTCTCTAAGTTATTTATTTACATTGTCTAATGTAGTTATTCCCACCACCCTTTATGGCACTGACATTTTCAGAAATTTAAACACCGTGGAGTAAACTAGTTTTTCCAACATCACAGAACTGTGCACTAAGAAGAGCAGAAATTTGAACCTAGGTAGACAGATCTGAAGTCCATGTTAGAGAGCACTTTACTAATTCCCCTGAGGATCTGTCATTTATGATAAAACTTTCTGTCAAAAATCCTCATTTTCCTGTTGCATTTTCTTCTCCATCCCTCTGGACACCTACCCATTGCCTTGTCCGGAACTTTCTGCCATGCCACCACTAATATTGTTAGTGTGTGTTCCTCTCCACATATCAGAGGCAAGGCAATTCTCTTCTCTTCAGTTTGGTTCAAGAAATGGACTGTATATATGCAAATAAAAGAATCCTCTGCCCACCATAAGCTTACTAATGGTAGAAACTAATGGAGAAACACAGAAATGACAGAATGTGATAAGAGTGAGATTAAAGGACAAAATCTATGCTTTGGTATTGAGCATAGCAGCTAAGCCCCATGCTTGGGCAAAAGGCAAAGGTAACACAATTTATTCCTATATTCTGAATTTCACCAAAATTAACTTTCAAAATTTGTGATTTGAAAAATATCTTCATGTGCCAAAGACAGATGATAGCTTTTTTTAATAGTATCATTAAGGAAAATCTAGCACTCACTTCTAGAGCTCCTCAGTCATCTTGAAATAGCCGCATATAGCAGGGTAAAAAATAGGACAGTATGATGTTCATTGTACTTTGTGAAATAAGAAATGTTTGAGAATGAGGTGAAAAGATGAAAGTGATTGCACCAACTTCTCCAGCTGGTAGGCTCCACCCTGGATAGAAACAGATGTGAAGTTTCTACACAGGAGAGTGGATCATTACATATTTCATTTATTCATTATTGCTGCAAAGATTTTAAGATTCTGTAAGATAGGTCATTTTCTCAGTACAATTTTAGTGTTAAATATTATTATCACCATTTTATATATGATATAACTGATGTTTGGTGATACTTGATTTTTCAACAGAGTGATTCAGTTAGTAATGGTTGATTTGAATGCCATACTTATGAATATTTATGTCCGAATTCAGTAAACATTTTTCTAACTCAGAGAATATACTATGACCTAGGCTGAAATGAGTAAAAATAGGGAGACATGATGATGGGGCAAGAGACTTAGACAGAAGTCCGATTGTAAACTGCTAATAATATATTGTTAGTATGTAAATAAACTCTACCAGTTGTATCGAGATAGAGTGGAAAAGAAGATCACATTAGCCTGAAATAACCTAAGAAAAATAATGATGCTTCAGTAACTGAAGTGGAGTTGACAGAAGGGGAATACATGTTTGGATAGAGAATTCATGAGATTTAATGATGAATATCTTCCTGATTTTACTACCCTAATTTGAGCAAGTTCAAATGTTGGAGTGGTAGTATAGTAACAATTAGATTCAGCAGTTAGATAATGAGGTCAGTTTAAAACCTATTCAGTAGAGGAGACAAATGTGAAGTAAAGGCCATAGCTAGATGGAGAAAGAAAAGAGAAGATAGAGATGGAGAGAACATGAGCATGAAGGGAAGGTTGAGCTGGGACTGGGATAAAACATTTCATCTTACTCTTTAATATTTTTTTGTGATACCCAGGGCCTTGCACTTGCTAGGCAAATGCTCTACCACTAAGGTATATTCATATTCCCCACTTGTTTGTATTTTTAATTCTTAGGGAGAAGATCTTGGAATTTGTAATCCTCCTGACTCAGCCTCCCGAGACTTTAACTTTTTGCTACCAATGATGCTTGCCATCACTTTGTTCCACGGTGACTGATTCATTAATAGAAAGGAAAGTATATGCATCTTCTATGCTGACCTTCAATCCTGGGTGACATACTGCTTCTCTAATAGTATCAGACCAAACATTATAAATGAAAAATTAGCTGAGATACAAAACAAGTAGAGCCATATGATGCAATGACTTTGCTCTACATTTTTCCCTCAAGAAATAAAGAATTAAAGTTATTATTTTTTAGCACTTACTGATAGAGCTCTCTGCTAGATGAAATGGCCCTTACAACCCTGCATCCTAAAATGGCCCCTGCCTACAAGAAATGAGTCACTCCAGAGAGAACAAAGACCTGCTTTTTCCTACTTCGTCCCAGTTATAGAGAATCATCTGCCTCCACTACACTCCCCCAGACCTTATAAACCTCTTCCAATCTTTGAGCTCTTCCTCAACAGACCATAATCTTTCTTATGTCTGTGTCTTCACAGATAACATATGTAGGTCAAATATATCAAGCATCATTGTTGCTAAAGGTCATTTCCTTGGTGAAGTCTCCCTACTAAAGATTGCTTTCAACTAAGATTGCTTCATTTTTTACAGGTACAGTAGTGATATAAATCTTTATAGTCATCTTCACCTCAATATTTGTGTCTTCCTAGACTCTGTGAATCTCAATCTTTGTTTTGTTCATTTGTTAAAAACAGTGTTATAGTGTCAGTCATTTTATTGGTATTTAATTCCATTTTCAGAATCAAATATAAAGATTGTCGAGGAAGGGGGATATTCCATTCTGCTTCCCCTTGCCACATTCCATTTAGTTTGCAAATTGTAGTTAAGAGGTAGTGGGAGAAATGAAGTCCTTGATGAAAGTACTTGCGTGGTAGGTTGGGAGAGTGCACAAAGTTCAATGACATGCCAGTTCCTGCACTTCTTTCTCATGTGTAAGTCTAGAAGTGATTTCACATGTAGTAAATTAATGTGTTAACTCTTTAGAGAATTTTCTACTGGAAGAGAAGATAAAGTGGATTTGAAGATACTGAGATATTTGGGGGGAAATATTATATCTGGTGTTAGATAAGACAATGGGAGTGTAAGTAGGAATCACCAGAGATACAATGAGACTGCTTTTTTCTTTTTTTATAATAATATAGTTATGGCCTATAATGTAGAAAAACAACTTCAAAAGTCTTTACAAGGCTCCCCCAGGTTATGAACATATTTTGACAAGTATTATATTCTTAACTACTTGTCCAGAGAATAAAACATAAAGTACTATAATTGGGATCAAATATTGAATGTAATAAAAAGAAATGTAACAGGAAATTAATGTTTGAAATGCTTTTAAATAGTATATCTGTTCCTTTCTTTAAGGGGAAAACATTACATGTAAAATATATCATTTATGTTTTAAAGTATTAAATAATTCAGAACAACAAATGCTACATATTATAAATTATAAAAAGCAAAGATTATAGATAAATTAAAGTATACAGTCATTATGTCATTAAAGAGGGAAGTGGGATTAAAAAATTGAGAAGAGATGAGTTTTAAATTGCAATGCTTAAAGATGAAACATAACTTACACGTATTAGCTTTATTTACCATATTTTGTGTATATGATAAGACAAGAAAATGTCTAGTTCCAAAATATATTTCGTAACAGTATAATAAGACAAAAAAGGAGGGAAGCTTGCTGAGACAAAATTAGTTCTACAAAGTGATAGATTCTGTTAGGTTAGATGGCAGCCTGCAGAGTAGGACTAGAGTAGCATTGACATTTCAGGCTCCCCCATAATGTGTTTTCCTTTGAAAAATATTTTGTAGTATAGAATCAGTCTGGATAAACACTGCTTGTAAGTAAAGTTACCTCTTATATCTCACTCATGAATTTATAAAAGATTCAAGTTGCTTGGTCAAATTAGCCACAAATGGTGATATTACTTAGGCAACTAGCATGATCATTGTCTTGGTGAAATCTGACCTGGTATCAAGATGGCGGTGGAAGCAAATAAATCTTCCCTGTGAGCAGTTTCAGTACTGTCTTCCAGGTGATTCTAAAGATCTACCAGGGATCTGGTGTTTGTACCTTAATTAACAAAATTGCCTCCCCATGAAGGCAGAGTATAAAATTAAGCTTGATTTTAGTTGAAGAAAACTATTGAATGAGAAATAAAGAACATATTTAGACATTTGTTGTTATTGTTGTTATTCTTATTATTATTATTAATGCTTTAAAAATATTCTTACAACACTAAACAATTTAAAATAATTCCAAAACTTAACTACAGACCTAATGCATACCCTAGGGAAACTAATATATTTCTACAAGGACTTGAAGCAAATAACTTTTTTTTTTTTTTAGTTTTGAGCAGTGTTAAACATTTCCCCTAAGGAATTTTAGCAACAGTAGAACATTATTTTTAAATTAACTTTTTCATTAAGTGCCTGTTTCTCTTGAAAAGGGAGCAGCTGTTAGTGCTGGCAGAATTTTTCCCCCAATCTATGAGTGCAAATCAAAAACAATTTGTTTTGTGAATAATCTACAGTATGACAATTTGTCTACAAATATGTCACTGCCTGTTTACTTCAGTATGTGTCAATTGGATTTAGCCCCTTATTTGCAGAGAAGAGAGTAAGACAATCTTGGCAGCATCCCTGCCTGCTGGTCTGGCACTACAGCCTCTCCCTAACTTCCTGTTGCCACTGAGAACCACAGGGAGTGAGAAGCCACACGCTGTGCAGAGTGTGGGCTTAGCAGGACTAGGCCAGCTACAAAATTAGAGACCTGGGCTCTCACCGAGAGAATAGAGAGCTGTTCACGCAGGGGCACATCTTTTTGTACAGCACTTTGATTAAGTCTAGGAAGAACCTTAATAGACTGCCATTTAGTAGAAAGGATCCTTTTAGAGACAAGTGTTGGGGGGTGGAGTTGGATTTTTTTTTCCCTCTGTCAGCTCCCTCGATACTGAACAGCTGATGCTTGCATTAAAGGAAGATCAAATAAAAGGGCTTGTTCAGCATTTACCAGATTTCCAGGAAAGGAAAAAAATGTGAGCTTCAGCTTACTTATATGTGAGTATATCTTTTATATATCAGCTTCAATCACCCAATGTGAAGTATGATTCACCCCATGTATTTAGTAATATAATGACTGAGGCTGCTTCCCATACCAGCCACAGTATTCTCCTTTCACACAGGCACTTCTGCAGCTTGCATATATTCACAAGACTGACCTGAGCTAGTGAACCAAAGGACCTCACTGGGTTATTCCTATCGTCTGTGGACTACTCAGACAGACTAACATTGTTATTTTGTGACAAATGATAAATGTTCCCCTTCAAAGCACTCAGCAGCACCATCAGTGCTATGATAACTGAGCAACAAATCCCCATCCTTTTCCAAATGTTTGTTATTTTGTATGTATTTTTTTCCTTCAAAACAGAGATATAGGAAGGGAATGTCAAATGCAATGGAGAAATGATTAAAAGAGAAAATTTAGTGCAGGGCATGTAGTCACTTGCCACATGAAAGTATATTGTGAGTTCTTAATGGATGGTTTTAGATTTGTTTTGAAAATAATTTCAAAAAAAAAGGTCTGCCAAGGATGTTTATCTTGTCTCAAATATGCAATAAAATAATATATGCAAGAATTTAAAATGTGAGAAAAAAGGCAAATGTTACTTATTTTACACTAAGTCCTTTTAAATATAAAACATGTTTTTACATAAAGTCAGCTGAAGGAGGAATTCAATCTTTCATATTTAAAATGTATTTAAAAGATTGCCTTAATAAAAATCCTGCACACTGATTCAGTCCTATGGCTTCCTTTGGGACCTGCAAGGACAACTCTATCAATGCCCAAAGCAGACTAGTGAGTTACCACTCCATAAAACAAAGGGTCCACTCTAGGAAGGGAACACCAAGGAGAGCTGTCTGTAGGCAGTGCATGCTAGATTAAAGTCAAGTATGTAAACCTTTACATGCCAAAGCAGATACATCTTTAATACCATCTCCTTCTTCCTAAGATTATATACTGGATATTCAGGGAAAAGCCTTTTCTGGAATATCTGGACAACCTAAGAGGATTAGATAAAAATGTACCCATTTAATGGCCCACTCAGACCACCTTACAGTAAAAATCAAATATAGTATTATCTTTGATAATACTAGTAAAATCAAAGATAGTATTATATCTATGAGACCCAGACAAGTATTGTTAAAAAAAGAAGTGTTTCTGGAAATTGGAAAGATGTTAATCTGAAACTCAGAAGGTTAAAAGGACAGAATTGAGGCCACTTTCTAGTAAAAATATTAAAAGAAAAAGATTAGGAAGATGGAATGTCTAACAAATTACAAGTCTATGAATTGCAACATATAGATTTATAAAATTCCAAAGGAAAAATTAGAAAATCAAAACCTGGAACTTAGAAAAGAGAAGGTAAGAAACCACTAATGTTCAAGAAAATCTCTACTTGCTAAACTGAGAAAGTCCACAGAGTCTAACAAAATAGAAATAGACCCAAATCAATGGATGCAATTTTTAAAGGAGCAAAGAGAAACTTCTACAACATCCTTGGAATGGAATGGTGGAAAATATATAAAGAGTATTTTGAACTTCTCAAAGCATCTCTAGAACCCAAGAAAAATTAGAGCTATAGAACATGGCAATGTTAGCAAGATATAATCTGCAAAATTCTACAGGATGAGTAATTTCTTTAGTAGATCAATGCTAATGGGATTGAAATAGCAGAAGAATTGTTAGCAAAATAAACAAGATAGAGTCACAAAATACACTACCCAGATCATACAGGCCTTGTTTGGATTTTATTCGCCTCACTGCAAGAGAGAGAGAGAGAAAAACTAAGCATGAACTGAATTTAAATAATATTAAAGAAATATTTCATCTTGCCATTGTATAATGCTACCATGGTCCTCGCTTTTTTTTTTTTTTAAGCAGATGTTATCTGGTATTGACACACAGTGAAATACAATTGACATTGTATAATTTTTGAAAGTTGTTTTAAAATTTCCCATTTCCTCTACCTTCTCTCTTAAAAGATAATATGGAGGAGAGTGAGTACCAGGTGAAGCAATGGTGCAGAAAATTGTTTCATGCTGAAGCTAGGCAAGTATTGGGGAAACCAATATATTACCTTCTCTACTTTTCTATGCATTGAAACTTATGTATGAAAATTATGATTTTTAGCTTTAAAAAAGTACTCATATAAAAAGCAACCAAGTGATCAAAAGTGAAAATATGAACATTTTTAGAAGTATGGTTTCTATATTTGTCCATTTACTATTGCTATATCAATATACCTGAATCTAGGTACTTTATGCAGGAAACAGGTTTATTTAGCTCTCAGGTTGTTTTGTTTTGTTGTTTTATTTTTTACAATTCAAGAGCCTTGTGTCAGTATCTGCTCAGCTCTGGTGAGAGCATTTTGGCTACATCACAATATGGAAGATGGTATCATGATGGAAGCATCTGTGAAAAGGACAGATTAGAGATTCCATGGAAAGACAATAAACCAGATGGACTCAGAAGCCTTGTTGCTTATCTGAAAATAACCTATTTTATGAGAACTAAGCAGTGAAAATGCAGGAAACTCTTCCAAGGGCATTGCTTCCAGTGACATAACTACTTTCACTTAGGATATCTCTTAGAGATTCTGCCACCCTAACACTGCCACACTGGGATCCAAGTTTCTAGCACATGAATCTTTAGGGGACACCTTCCTACCACATCCAAACTGGAATACTAGCTCAGAAATTATTCTCTCTTATATCCTCTCTCTGAAAGTTACTTACTGGAAGCAATGGTACTCTAACATGAAAAATAGAACACACAGAGGATAGAACACGGGGAACACAACTTGAAAGAGTTCCTTGGTATGACTATATCTTTGTGCTTTTTGTATGCACACAGTTGAACAGAAAATGCAAAAGTCCACACTCAAACAAGAACCCTCTTGATTATGTAATCCCAGCTAAGAGTGATTCTCTTGGCCTCTGTTGATTGTAACTAGACAGGGTATCGGGATGGACCTAATAACGTTACTAAATGGTTTCTGCAAAATAAATTTTTTAGGAATCAGAAAGCTCCTATGAACTGCGCAGAGTATCCTTCTAGGCAGACATCACACTGTTTCTCACATAGAAGAAACACAGAGTTAGCTTTTCCTTTAAACTGTTAAGAAAACAAGCCTCTGTACAACACCTCTGTGAGCCCCTGAGAAGGAGACTCAAATATAAGCTGTGGCTTACTCGGTGTGCCTGATCCAAGGGGCGAACAACCATTAGAATAAGCTGTGACAGAAAAATGAATGCCAAAGACTCACATTGACATTTAGGGATTTACATCTAATTGTTTCTTTAATTCTTACTTAAATCAGTGTGTACTACATATAAAACTGTACTCTTCCTTTCCATATTTAGGGTTTTTACCTGAGAATTTTTCATTCTTTTTAGCCATTATAGTGTCAATTGTCAAGAAATAGACATCGTATCTGATTCATGCAGAAAGTAAACTTATTGAAAGAAATAGTGAGTGATTACTAAATTGCCCAAACACAAAGGACAGGACTCAGGAAAATGGGCAATCATATAAGGAGGCTACATGTACATAGCTGCAGTACAAATCATACCATAGAGCACTGCTTCCAAGACCTGGGACACTGGTATTTGCTGCTGCCCCTCTAGAACAGATGATGTCTATACCTGGTGTCTCCACTAACACTGCTGCCTTGAGATCCTGGGTATCAAACTTTGGTCTCTGAAGCCAAAATAATTTCATTTAATTTTTTTTTACAGGGTTTGCTTCTTGTATCATTAGCTCCCAGTTCAGAATGAGAATGACTGATAGGTCAACCACTGCTCACATAGTTATACCATGGTTGTGAAGAAGCATGAGAAATCTTTCCACAAAGAAAGGGAATTCATAGGGAAGACATGCCAGAAATTCAAGGAAAGGTTTCAAATGTTTGGTAACCAGGAATAAAGATATTAGTAATGTAAGAATGTTGCAACTAATTTTGTATAAGCACACATCTATTTTGAATTTTGTTACTCAGTAATGATTTAGGCTTATCTACGCCAAGTTTTGCAATAAAATGAAGATCATTTTTGAAAAATATGAATTGTAAGGAGTTCTGCATAAATTGCTGAAGTTATTGTAAAGTGTGTGTCAGGAGTAGAGGTGGTCAAATTATTAAGATCTTATTTCTTACTCATGCTTACAAAACATAGTGAATATTCCCTGACTCATTGATAAAAGCACTTGCTTTAGAGCTTCTGGAGGCTAAATAGTGAACAAAAGGTCAAAAGAGATGAATAATTCAGTATATGTGCACAGTCAACAATAAATCAACTGAGAATTGTATGTGGCATCAAATTCTCCAGGCTAACCTACACTTCAGAAACTTTAAGTCTTGTTCTAGTTTGCCCTTACAGAATCAAAATACTTCACATAGGAAACATAAGTTCGAGTTTCAGATCTCGTAAGTCTCAAAATATTCAATTTATAAAAAGGCATTGTAATAACTAATTAAAATATTCAAATCACAAAAGTTAAAAACTTTTAGGTAAGATTTTGTACAGCTAAGTGCCGGAACTACATTAGAATATAACTGTAAATGTTATCTATTTATTTAGTACAACTGAATTTTGAATTTTATCCTTGCATTAGGAATCATGAAGTGGTTCAAATTTTCTTTTTCTTTCAGGCTGGCTTAAATAACAACTACTAATCTTAGTACAGTGAATTTGAGTTTGAATTACAAACTTAATTTGTTCTTGAGGGCTGGTTGTAACTCAAGTTGGTCAGTCTCCTCTATACAGTCTTCAAATTCTCTCTCTTGTATAATTTTAGGTCACACTGTCTTCCAGGCAGATGTCAGTGTCCTTAGAGAGACATTGGCCCAAGATTTCTCAATTAACCCTACACAGGAAAGGATGTTCTAATGTTCCTTCCAGAAATCTTTAAGGGTTAAATCTGTATCTGAGACCATTTGGAGCAACAAACGGCTGGCATTCGGATCATAACTCAAGACTTTGGTCATAAGTTAAAACTAAAATTTGGGCCATAACCCAAGTTATTCCTATGTCAGGTCAGTCATAACTTGAGGGTCCACTGTATCCAATGCACTCATTATTCCCCTAGAGCTAAATAAGAAATGTTGTGTTCATAGTATAAAAAATGTATTAATTCATTTTGCAGACAAAAATGTAATAATGCAATACATTAGAGTGATGTAGATGGTAACCTCTGAAAACAAAAGTATTTGCTTACTCTTTTAATACAGTAATAAAAATATTTGAAATATCAATTGCTTGAAAAATAAAAAAGATGTTTGAAATAAGCAATTGCTTTAGAGATCTTTAAAGTAATAGGCAACATACATTGAATTCTACAAGTTACTCTAATACTTTTTGTATTTCATACCTCATGTAAAGTCTGAACTTACTTTAGGTGACTGAATCATTAGTAAGTTGTAGTTCACTTTTCAGCTTCTGATTTCTATTAGTTTGCATTCTATACATTTGCATTTAGGAAGGAAATGTGATAAGGGTTTCAATTAAAAGGCTGTCTGGGTTAACTCATTTTTAATAGGAACAGTAAATATTTTTCAGTTGATATAGCTCCTACTTCAAGATCAGTTCATTGTTCTTTTTTATCTAGTTATGTCAGGTGATGCTCAATAAAGAACACTGTAATCTTAGCCTCTGCTCTTTAGAGAACATTTCTCATTTCTTTATTGATTTTGTTTTGAGAATCCAAAGCAAATGTCTGACTACTACTTGAGAAAAATGATGATAATGGGCCACTGCATAACTACAACAGATTTTTTTAAAACATATATATATGTGTACATTACTAATATATGTGTGCTCAAACAAGTACATGCATAGACACATGTGGAACAGATTTTTATTTTAAAGTCACTCATGCTAAATTTTGCAGAGAGAAAAAAATAAATAAAAACTAATTTATCTTACAATTTTGACAATGACTTCCAAGTCTCAACTTAAAAAGGATAGACTGTGTCTTCTATAAAAGAGTAACCATCCTTTAAGTACTCATACATATGATACACATTTTTTTTCAATTCGTACATGTTTAAAGTACTTGATGTTTACATTCATGTTCTGGAATATGTGCATGAACTGAACATACCTTGAATTTTTTCATTCTCTTTTCCTTCCCCGCACACATCACTCCCTCTTTCTCTAGATCCTCTTTCTCCATTTTCATCATTATTATTTTGTTGTTGTTGTTATTACTATTTTTAGTTCATGCTTACAACATATACAGATAACATTCATTGTGGGTGGTTGGTACATATTTATGATGATCTTAAATCTTTTTATATCCCCTTCCTTTCTTCCTTTGCTTCTAATCTCAAACCCTTGGTCCCCTTCCCATTTGCAAAAGATCTATCTCCCTACTTTCTGTCATTAATCTTTTATTTTGCTGGACTTCTTTTGTACTTTTGATTTCTCTTTAAGTAGTTTTCATATGTTAAATATACTTTTAAAATGAAATGAAGTTCTACAATGACAATAGCAATCTTCCATAAACTTTATTTTTTAACTTTTTAAGCCAGTTCTTTGAAATGCAGTCATTTTTCTGTTATTTGGTTTGTAGATGTGCCATAGATTCTAAACAAATTCAGTTAACTACATGAATTCTACTTAAAATATTTTATATTCAAATCATTAATATAGATTTAACAAGTTTTCAGATAGCTTTTCTTGGTTTTACAGTTACAAATATCTAACTTGCATTTTTTTTTTTTTTAGTCACTAAGAATTTCACTTTCTTTTTTAAAAAAAACTTTGAAACACTTTGCACTGTATACCTTTTTGTGGAGAGGTAAAGGAATCTAAGCATTTAAATAGAGAATTGAAGCATTTAATTAATATGTTCTGGCTTCCTGCTAGCAGAACATCACCTTAGTGTGTAAATGGATTAAGTTTCCTGTTACGCCGGCCAGGAGACGTCTTGACAGTTGGTTTTTCATTCTCAGGTGTCTAGTTAAGGAACACACAGGGGGTCCAATTCAAGCTTTAAAACTGTTATCTTTTGACTAGAAAGATTACTGCTTTGAGATGCAATGGGATTTTCCACAGCAAAGTTAGGGAAGGATTATGCTTTTCATTACTCTCTGAATAAAGAATGAAGCAAATTGGTCATATTAATAGGAGATTTCCAAAGAAAATTTTTATATAAATTATGATTAATGTATCTTGTTTGTACTAAAAATTCATAAGAAAAGTGATAGATGTTGACTCAGAAAGGTACATACTATCTTGAGAAATTGCTTCTCGCAAATTATCACATACACATAATTTATATCCATATGCATAAATATTAAAGTACATATATACATATATAACAGAGATGGAGTGAGAGAGAAAATTTTTAAGGATTAGAATGTCTGTTGCATCTCACCTTTTCAACTGTTATATTCAATGTTTGTTATCGTTAGAATTTATTTTCCACTTAGTATGTCTGTACTTTTAGACAGTCTCTAGATTGACTTCTTCGTGGTTGATCCATTTCCAGCCATATTTAACCACTAATCACAGCTGAATTGATTACAGTGATGGTGGAGTAATTCAAATCACATAAGATGGCTGAGCTCACCAACAAGCCATGTCATGGTCCAGTAATTTTGAATATATAACTACAAGCTAATCCACTGCATTTAAATTAGACATGTAGAGAATGCAAGTTTTAGGAGTTTTCTCTGATATATTTTAAACATTTAGTTTGAGAATACTAATTTTCTTGGTGATTTTTATCTCAAATTTAGCTCCATAAAATTGAGCTTTTAAAACTTAAAAATTTGAAACTGATGTACAAAAATTATGCATGTGTATGCAGCACCATGTGATTTTTGTGTTTATTTTTTTGTACTGGGGATCGACCTCGGGTCCTTGTGCTTGCGCAGCAGGCAGCAAAACCACTGAGCTAAATTCCAGCCCACCATGTGATATTTTGATACATGTACACATTGTATAACATCCAACATCTCTGTCTCCTCAAATATTTATCATTCTATGATAAAAATATTTAAAATATTTTGTCTGGATTTTTTTTTTTTAAGATATACAGTACAGCCTGGGATTTAGGTCAGTGGCACCATGTCTGCCTCCAAAGTACAAGGTCCTGAGTTCGATCCCTGGTACAAAAGAAAAGAAAAGATATACAGTACATTATTTTCTGTTGTCACCCTTCTGTGCAATAGCACAGCCAAACTGCTTTGCCTGATGTATCTATAACTCAGTGCCCATTGATTAATCATTCACATCTCTTCTTCCTTTTACTCCAGCTTCCAACTCTCAACTTCTATGAGATCAAATTTTTAAATTCTATATTTGAATGAAATATTTTGAAATGAATCTTTCTGTGTTTGTCTTACTTCAATAAATGTAAAAAAAACCCTCTAGTTCCATCCACTGTGTCCATCCACTGTGACAGATAAAATTAGTTAATCATTTTTTAGCTGAACAGTATTTCATTATGCATGGATATCACATTTTCTTCATCTATTCATAAAATCGTGGATGGTAGGTTGTTTACATTCTTTGGCTATTGTGAATAATACTGTAATGCAGGTGGGAATGCAGATTTCTCTTTGACATATTGATTGAATTTCTTTTGGATGTACATTCAATAGAGAGATTGCTGAATCATATAGTGCAGTAGTTTTAAATTTTTGAAGAACAAACATACTCTTTTCCATAATGACTATATTAATTTACAACCCCACCAAGAATGTACACAGACTGTCTGTATTCCAACCCTACACTTGGTATTTTTTTCCTTTGATAATACCTAACTGTGGTGAGTCAATATCCTATTGTGGGTTTTGAATTTCCCTGATAATGAATGATTTGGGACATTTTTGTTATATAACTATCAGCCATTTATACGTCTTCCTCCAAAAAAATAATCTATTTAGGAGTACTGTGAATTTTTAAAGAGAAAAAGGGAAGTAATACTATTAAAAGTGATCAAGATATGATAAATTCAAGTACCAACTTCCCCAAACAAAGCCCACCATTCTGTAATGTTAACATACACTAATAAAAATATTCACAGCTCAAATTACTGGAAAGACTGTCCTTTTCCCAAAATGTATTCTTAGAAACTCTGTCAAAGGTAAGCTTACTGTAAATGTATGTGTTTACTTCTAGACTGCCTATTCTGGTCCATTGGTAATTGTATCTCTGGTTATAACACTATGCTGTTTTCATTACCAGAGTTTTATAGTACAATATCTTCTCTTTGTTTTATTTTGCTTTTGTTTTTGGCTTAATTACCTACGGTTTGTTGCCTCCATACCTCCATGCAAGGAATAATTTTAAATTACTTCTTCTAGTTCTATCAAGAAAGTCATTGGTATCTGGAAAGAGATTTCGTTTAATCTATAGACTCTTTTGGTAGTATACACATTTTAAAAATCCATGACCATGAAACATCTTTTCCTTTATTGTGGTCTTTTTCATTTATTTCATCAATGTTTTATTGTAGCTATGTTTCATCAGTTTGATTAAACTATTTCTAGGATTTTTAAGCTATTGGAAACAAAATGCTTTCTTGAGTTCTATTTTACATAATTCACTACTGATACATTGAGTTCTATTTTACATATTTCAGTATCAATATATATAATCACTAATGAATTTGAATTTTGATTTTGGATCCTACAACTTTGCTGAATGTTTTTTTACTCCTAACATTTTTTTTTAAATGAAGACTTTGGACTTTCTATTTATTAGATCATGTCATTTGGAAACAGGGACAATTTGACTTTTCCTTTAACAATTTGCATGCCTTTTATTTCTTTCTCTTGATTGAGTAATATAACTAGGATTTTCATGAATATGTTGAATAAAATTGAGCATCCTTTTCTTCATTTGGACCTCAGAGACAGAGAACTTTCAGTTTTTTCTCAACTAGTATAATGTTACCTATTGTGTTATTATGTATGTCCTTTATTATGCTGAGATGTTTCTTATGAAACTAATTTGTTCATGGGGCTGGGGATTTAGTTTAGGGGTGTTATGCCTACCTGGCAACCAAAAGGTCCTGAGTTTGATTCCTGGTACTGAGGGAAAAAAGTATAATCTAAAACTAATTTGTTAAAGATTTTTATCATGATTGGATATTTAACTTTTGTTTTGCTTGTCTTGTAATGTATTTTTCTCTTGTTCAGAAAAAGGGATAGCTTTTTAAAATTTATTTATTTATTTATTTATTTATTTATTTATTTGTACCATGCTCTTTGACAACTTTTTTGTTGTTGCTGTTCAATACTGCAAAATCTCATGTTACTCTGTCTGACCTGTAAGGTTTCTGTTAAAAAGTCAGCTGTCAGGCAAATTGAAACAACCTTATGCATTATTTCTTTTATTTCACTACGTTGAAAATTCTCTTTTTATTTTTAAACTGTGAGGGCTTGTTTATAATACTGTTTGGTGGAGACTTAGTTGAGTTGTATCTCACTGGTGACTTGGCCATCCCATTGTTGAATATTTTCATACTTTTCTAGGTTTGGGAAATTTTCCCTTAGTATTCCTTTGAACAATCTTTCTATCCCTATGGAATACTCAGGCCCACTTGAACTCCAGTAACTGAAATTGCTCTTTTAATGCTGTTCTAAGTTTCTTGATTTTTCTTTTTTTTTTTTTCAGTCTTTTTCCTCCTCTCTGACTGTAAATTTTAAATATCTTTTCTTAAAGCTCCTTAATTCTTTCCTCTGTTTATTCTATTAGTATTATTTTCAGTTCAATAATTTTTGTTTGATTTTATTAAATTATTTCAAAGTTAAGTATTTTTTGTTACAGTATCAAATTATATTTGTTTTCTTGGAGTCCACTGAATTTTTTTTCAAAGATCATTTTGAGTTTGTAGTGTTGGCTTCTATATAGTCAGTATCTGACATCTTATTTTGTTGTTTATTTGAGGTCATGTTTTCCCAGATGTTCTTAGTTCATTTTGGTATTTAATGCCATCTTTGAATTAAAGCATTTGGGCATTTATTACTGCCCTCATAATTTCATTTTGTGCTTATCTTTCTAGAAATTTTAAGCAGTCTATTTCCCCTGAGTGGGTATTTCTACTATTTCAGCACAAGATGGTGCCCAAAGTCCCTGTTTGTCACAGGTCGACTCTTGTGTTACTGCTGTTTGAGTACTCGAGGCCACCTCAGATCCAGATTTGTCGCATACCTAAACACACTGTGTTGTTCAGAATGAACTTGGGGAGGACTTAAAGAGGGTAGTGTATCCTTGTAAGTCTGCATCTGAGATCAAGGCAGGCCCCTGTAACTCCTCCATAGTCACAAGAGTGTTTTCGGACCACAAGATTCTCCTTTTACTCTGGATCTCACCATAAAACAATGGCTCCAGACTCTTATGCAACCAATTGGTGTGCATCTCCATTTTTATCTATTCTTTCTCAATTGGTCTTACTATATTATATTGCTTTTTTATTGCTTACATTCTTTTATTGGTACATTTTAGGTATACAGTACATTTGCATTTATCATTCAGTCCTTGTACCTGTACATGATGTATCTTGCTTATTTTTTCCCCATTACCTGTGTGCCCTTCACCCCTCCCTCTTCCCTATTTACACAGACTTCATTTCTATTTTTTTTTCCTTTTCTCCTATTTTTTCCTTTCCCTTCTTTCATTTCCCCATCTCCTCCCAACACCCCTACCCCTTTGGACCTTTTCCTATTTCAAAGTATCAATTATTAGTTATTAATCCTTTTAATCCTTATTTATACTCTCAGTTTCTCACACTAGAGAAACTACTCGGTATTTGCACATGTGTTTCCAATTTATTTCACTTAAGAGAATGGCCTCAATATGCATCCATTTAGCTATAAATGACTCTATTTTCTCATTCTTTATGGCTGGGTAGTACTCCAATTTATTAAAAAAACCCACAACTTCTTTATCCAGTTTCCACTTGATGGGCACTTGGGCTGTTTCCAAGATTTAGCTATGATAAACTGTGCCGCTATAAACATGGGTAACATATATCTCTGTGGTATGATTCTTTTAATTCTTTTGGGAAAATATCCAACAGGGGAATATCTGGGTCAAATGGGACCTCCAGCCCTAGTTGTTTGAGGTATCTCCACACTGATTTCTGTAGTGGTTGCACCAGTCTGCACTCCCACCAACAATGGAGAAGGGTTCCTTTCTCTCCACACCTCCGCCAGCATTTGTTATTGGTTGATTTCTTGATAGCAGTCACTCTTTCTGGGATGAGGTGGAATCTCAGTGTTGTTTTCATCTGCACCTCTTGAATGGCCAGTGATGTTGAACATTTTTTCATATGTTTATTTGCTGCTTTTACTTCATTGTCTGAGAAATGTCTGTTCATTTCAGATGCCCATTTTTGAATTGGGTCTTTGAATTTTGGGGGTCTGATTTTTTTCAGTTCTTTATATATTCTAAATAGTAGTCCTTTGTCTGAGTTACAACTGCTAAAAATTGTTTCTCACATTGTAGGTGGTCTGTTAGCTCTGTTGGTGGTTCTCTTGCAGTGCAGAAGATTTTAATAAGATGAGATCCCAGTTGTTGATTCTTTCGGCTAGTTCCCATGCTATTGAGATTTTGTTCATAAAGTCTTTTCCTATGCCAATATCTTTAAGAGTTCTACCTAACTTATCTTCCAGCAAGTTTAGTGTTTCTGTCTTAATATTTAGATCTTTAATCCACTTCGATCTTAGTTTAGAGCATGGTGATAGATATGGGTCTAGTTTTAATCTCTGGCAGGTTGAAATCCAATTTTGCCAACACCATTTATTAAATAGGCTATCTTTCCTCCAATGAGGGTGGTTGGCTCCTTTGTCAAAGATGAGGTGGCTGAGTATGTCTGGAGTTGTTTCTGAATCTTCTAATCTATTCCACTGATCCTCAGGTCTGTTTCTCTGCCAGTACTTTGCTGTTTTTATCACAGTAACTTTGTAGTATAGCTTCAAGTTGGGGATTGTGATACCCCCGGCCATGTCTCCATTGCCCAGAATTGCTTTTGCTCTTCTAGGTCTCTTCTGGTTCCAAATGAATTTTTGGATTGTTTTCTCTAGTTCTGTGAAATATATTTGTTGGAATTTCAATTGGGATTGCATTAAATCTATACAGTAGTTTTGGAAGTATGGCCATTTTCACTATATTGGTTCTTCCTACCCAGTAATAAGGGATGTCTTTCCATTTTCTTATGTCATCTTCAATCTCCTTTTTCAAGGTGCTGTAGTTTTCAGTGTAGAGGTCTTTTGCTTCCTCTGTTAGATTGATTCCTAGATATTTCATTTTTTTGGATGCTACTATAAAAGGAATTATTTCCCTAATTTCTCTCTCAGTGAGTCTGCTATTTGTGTAGAAGAAGGCTATTGTTTTCTGAGTGTTGATCTTATATCCAGCTACTCTACTGAATCTGTCAATTAATTCTAGAAGTCTTTTGGTAGAGTTTTTTGGGTCTTCTATGTAAAGTATATCATCAGCAAATAATGACAATTTCATTTCTTCCTTTCCTATCTTTATTCATTTTATTTCTTTCTCTTTTCTAATTGCTATGGCTAATGTTTCCAAAGCTATATTGAACAGGAGTGGTGATAATGGGAATCCTTGTCTTGTTCCTGATTTTAGCATGAAAGTTTTCACTTTTTGACCATTTAGTATGATGTTGGCTGTTGGTTTTTCATAGATAGCCTTAATCAGGTTGAAATAAAGACCTTCTCTTCCAGTTTTCTGTAGCGTTTTTATCATGAATGGGTGTTTGATTTTGTCTAATGCCTTTTCTGCATCTATTGAGATGATCATAAGTTTTTTGTCCTTGACTCTGTTAATATAGTGTATTACATTTATTGATTTACAATTATTGAACAATCCTTGCATCCCTGGGATAAATCCAACTTGGTCAGGGTGTATGATCTTCTTGATGACCCTCTGTATTCTGTTTGCCAGTATCTTGTTGAGGATTTTTGCATCTATGTTCATTAGGGAGATTGGCCTGTAGTTCCCTTTTTGGGTTTGGTCTTTCTCTGTTTTTGGAATAAAAGTAACAGTTGCTTCCAGAAATGAATTCGGAAGCCTTGCTTCCCTTTCAATTTCCTTGATGAGTTTAAAGAGTAATGGTGTTAGTTCTTCTTTAAATGTCTTGTAGAATTCAGCAGTGAAGCCATCAGGACCTGGGCTTTTCTTTATTGGTAAATATTTTATTACATTTTCAATTTCACTCACTATTATTGGGGTGTTTAGAATTTCTATATCTTCTTCATTTAACCTTGGCAATTCATATGTATCTAGGAATCTGTCCATTTCTTCTGTGTTTTCCATTTTATTAGAGTACACGTTCTTGAAGTAGGTATTGCTGATCCTCTGGATTTCTGCAGGGTCTGTTATGACTTCCCCTTCTTTATTCTTAATTGCATGGATTTGAGCCTTTTCTTTCCTTTTTTTTTTGATAAGGTTGGCTAAAGGTTTATTGATTTTATTTATTCTTTCAAAAAACCAACTCTTTGATTCATTAATTTTTTGTATCATTCTTTTAGTCTCCATTACATTGATTTCTGCTCTGATCTTTATAATTTCCTCTCTTGTTCTAGCTTTGGGTTTGTTATTCTCTTCTTTTTCTATGATTTTGAGGTTTACATTAGGTTATTTATCTGAGTTCTCTTTGTTTTCCTAATATGGGCATTCACTGCTATGAATTTCCTATGTAGAACTGCTTTCATTGTATCCCATAGATTCCTGTGTGTTGTACTGGCATTATCATTTACTTGTAGAAACTGTCTAATTTCTTCTTTAATTTCCTCTCTGAACCATTGGTTGTTTAGGGGGGTGATGTTCAATTTCCAGGTGTTTGTGGGAGTTTTGCAGTTTCTCGTATTATTGATCTCCAATTTTATTGCACTATGGTCTGATAATATACAGAGGGTAACTTCAATTCTTTTACATTTACTTAGACATGTCCTATGAGCTAGCATGTGGTCTATTTTGGAGAATGACCCATGTGCAGCTGAAAAGAAGGTGTATTCTGATTTTGTGGGGTGGAACACTGTAAATATCTATTAAGTCCATTTTTTCAATAGGTTGGTTCAGTTCTTGAATTTCATTCTTAATTTTTTTCTAGATGATCTACCTATTTGTCATAATGGGGTATTGATGATCCCATTGATAGTTATAATTGAGAGATACTGACTCATGCTTGTCATGATATTTTACTATTGTTGGCTCTTATTTCTTTTTCCCCATTTCCCTTTAGTTTCTTACCTTGCCTGGTGGCTTCTCTCTGTTGAAACTCATTTAGTTGTGACCTTCGTTGCCTTTTTCTTGGATATTGCTCAGAAATGTTTGGATTGCTGGTTAGTGTTCATGAAATTTCTCAGGTGTTCTTTGTCATTGAAGTACCTAATTTCCTCATCGATTTTGAAAGATAATTTTGCAGGATACAACAGTCTAGGTTGGTAGTTATTTTCTTTTAGGGCTTGAAATACTTCACTCCAGGATCTCCTTGAATTGAGGGTTTGTGTTGAGAAGTCTGCTGTGATTCTGATGGGCTTTCCTTTGTAGGTGATTTGTTTCTTTTCTCTAACTGCCTGTAGGATTTTGTCCTTCTGTTGGGTTTCTGGGATCTTGACTATTATATGTCTAGGTGTAGATTTTTTTGATCATGGCTAGGTGGAGCTCTATATGCCTCACTTATCTGTATGTCCATTTCTCCACCTCTGTCTGGGAAGTTTTCCACTATTACTTCTGTGAACAGTTTTTTTTATGTCAATTGTACTTTCTCCTGTTTTTGCGTGGACTTCTATCAGTCTTATGTTATGCTTCTTTGCATCATCTAGCAGCTGCTGAATTGATTTCTCATGGTCCCTTACTATTTTCAAGAAATCTCTGTTTTCAAGTCCTTAACTGCAATCCTGTCTTCTATATCTGATATGCTATCTTCAGATTCTCTTAATCTACTTTTCATGCTTTCAATGGCGTTTTTAATTTCCTGAATATCTTTTTGAATCTGCTTCATGGATTCCATTTCTTTCTTATGTTGGATGATCACGGTTTCAATTTCTTTCTTATGCTAGGCATTCATGGCTTACAGCATGATTCTGAGCTCATCCATTTTTTTTTTTTTTATCAGTTTCTGTTACTTCCTGAGCTATCAGTTCAGGTTGTCCAGGTGGGTGATTATCATACTTTTCCACCTCATTTCCCCCAGAATTTGCCTTTCGTGGGGTGGAAGTCTGAGTTTGTGACTTACTTAAATGTCTTCTCATTTTTGTTTTTGGTACTGTCCTTGGTTTAGTCCCTGAGTTGATATTTTGAAGTTGCTTATTGTAAGCATCTTTGTTGATGTATTTAGAACACTTATGGAATGATTGCTTCTCAGAGGTGTCTTCCAGATATAGCTGGTCTTTAGGATTTGAGTCTCTAATGGCTCTGAGGCTATGCCATTTTCATTATACCAGGAAGGACAACTGATTAGATCAATCAGCAGCACCATAGCATCAAGTACTACTTAGAAAATGATAATTTTTAGCATCTCTCATTTAAGCTAATGCTTCTAGTTATACTCAGAAAATTCAAACAAGGTTGAGAATTTTTATGACTATCAGCAAGTTAGTTTAATAAGTGTACTTAACTATTTGTTTTGATACTATCTAAAAATTTAAAACTATTCTTATTAGTTGTTATCTGGAATGTTGTCAGCTTATATTTTTGAAACCATAATTTTGTAATTATTTTAAAATTCTATTGTTCTAAAACAGAATAATAACTTTTCAAATTGGTATAAATCTATCTAGTTATTTGTTAATCATTAACATTCATATGTAGTTATGTGGGGCAAAACTACGTATGACAAATCTTTATTCTGCTATTATAACATCTGTACCAGCATTTATGTATGTAAATTAACTATTGGAGGATTCTATTGAGTTTATCCCTCATAAACCAAATTTTTTTCTTGTTTTCCACAATTAACATTTCTATAGTATCATCTGTACCTCATAGAATTTTGAAAAGACCTTTTACTGTTCTTTAGGGAATGGTAAATATCTTGAGGCCAAGTATGGACATCTAGGTTAGTTTACATGTAGTATTCCATGTGTACTCATTACTTTTGGAAGGAAAAACTATATAATCTTGACATTACTACTTTTTATATTCTTATCTTATTATTTACACTAAAATTAGAGAAGAAAAGGTAATCCAGTACAGATAACGTATCTAAAAGTGTACCTTGACTTAGTAAATTATCCTGTTTTATATGATTTTTGCCTATCAGTCTGATTTTTTAATCTGTATGTATGATAATTAACTTTATAAGATCTTATATGATAAATAAATGAATCTGATGCTGGAAAAATGAAAGGGGGTGGAAGGAAGGAAAAAAAAGAATTAAATGTTTTATGTACATGTACCAATTCCCTACAATGAATATAATTATTATGTACTGCAAAAATGAACTAATAAAAGTAAAAAAAGAAAACCAATCCAGTTGTTGCAAATTTGGGATATATTTAATAACAGTATTTTTAGATGATCATTTCTTTTGAAATTTATGATTCTGTTTACTAGTTATTACCTCCTAATTAAAAATCTCATAATTTATACATGTAAAAATACATTTAAAATTACTTATTGGAGGCAATAATGCTTTGATTTATGGTTATAAAATCAATATTTTTTTGTTGTTTGAATTGTAATATAGTATTCATTTTCAGAGATATACTATTCATGTTAATCACTAATTAATGAAAATATGAAGAACAAAAGAAAAATTCTTAGCAGACTGCTTTAAAGTCTTTTTATAGTTATATATTGATAATACTTTTGTTATTTTATAGAATGACATAACAGTAGAAGGTCATGCAAAGGGAGATACTGATAAACCTAAAGTACAGTGAGTGAAACATCTGGTTATAATGTGTAGCCTACTGAAAAAAATACGGTGCACTGAGGAAATAGAATTCAAAACTGAAAAATAAATATTTGTGGGATATAGACACATACATACACACCTACACATATACATTGAAATTAAGTACAAGTCAAGCACAGTGAATAGATTTAAACAATGCTCTATTTTATGAAATTATGAGTAGCAAGCCACATTGTATTACAGTCTCATAGATTTAAAATAATATATTTAAACTTTGGTATAATATTGCAAATCCATAGAGTCATATTTGTCTCATTATTTATGCATGATAACTATTTATTGACATTCTTATACAAAGTTAAGCTGTTAATTAGTGGTGAATTTAAATTCAAGTTTTTCAACTCCCAAAATGTTACTTTAACTTTAATTAAGGATTATCTTTCAAAAGAATTTAAAAGTCTATGTTTTATTTGTGTAGAAATACACAATAAGCATAAAACATAGTATTCCTTGCAATAAAAGGAGTATAATTTCTATTAATGGACAAATAAGTAAGAAACAAAGATCTTAAAATACAATAAGGGATATAAAGGAATACATTAAAATCAATACCAAAGTAATTCATGACAATATATATATATCTTAGTTAAGGCGTAATGAAAAGTGACAAAATTATGCTACCATGCAGTATGAGTCTGATATTTAATATTACAATTGGATCCGTGGCTAAATTCAATTGGAATATCAGTCAAGCTATATTTGTATTTGGTATAATCCCAGTCAAACTTTCTGTTTAAAAACTTTTAATATCTTTGAAGCTATAGACTTTTTGACAAATAAGATCATGGGCAGCAACACACTCTTGAAAGTAGAGTTAAATTGTAAGCATGTCTCTGTGACTCATTATTATACACCAATAAAACTGTTCAAAACTCCTATAGTTTTGCAGTAATCTCAATATTATAAATAAGTGTTGAAAAGTTATCTTTAATGGTTATAAACACTGAATAGCAAGAATGTAGTTGGTTGAAATTGACCAAAGTTATGACTCTTTTATAAGTGTCAATTTTTCAAAGAACAAAGTAGCAGTTTTGTTTCATTTAAGAGTTATGCACTTATTTCTATTAAATTTAAATGTTAAAGAAATGAAACTCACAGCCGGGGATTTAGCTCAGTGGTTCTGGCGCCTGCCTCGCAAGCGTGAGGTCCTGAGTTCGATCCCCGGTATTGAAAAAAAAAAAAAGAAATGAAACTCAGATAAATATTTGGATAGTGCAGCTGTGAGGCATGACTGACATTAATTTAGCAAGTAGTTTAATATCCAGAGTAGTTATGAAGACTAAGGATGAAACTTTTTTAAAGCTACTCAATTTATATATGAAACTAACAGCTTGAATAGAAACACCAGAAAAATAAATTGAAGACTACTATATTGAGTTATTTTATAATAAAAAATACATAAGCATGTAGTGAGGATAATAGAAGCCAAAATGAGTCAAAATATGTCTTCTACTAGTGTGAAAATGACCACACTTTGCTCACATAAGGTCTATATGTCATCTTGGCTGCAACTGATATCATTTGTTTATGGAAGTAATGGTATTTTGGGTATTTTATTATAAAAATTACAAATCCAGTGTCTTGCACTAAGTGATATATATACAATATTTATACATACATATCACTGTATGTATTGTATAATGTAAAATAAAATTGGTTTCCTTAAAATCTACATTTTCAAATGATACATCAGAATATTAATCATTTTCATTAAATAAGAAATGCTTTAAAATGTATTCCTACAAATATGTTATTTAAACAGATTCATAAATATACAAAAGAACTGTGATAGGTAGTCATTATGGAGATTTCTTAGTTTTCTACTCTGAAGGACTTCATATTTTTAATATACACTATTTTTCAAGAAAAATCTGCATCTTTAATACATGAAAATATACTAAACACTGATTTATGCATTAATGCATATTGTTATATTAATAGCACAAAATGAGAAAAATAAATCTGAAGCATGAGAATAATGGAAATAAAATTTTAATAGTGTTAGCTTGCATCTCATGGATCAAGCAGCTCACCTGCTGAGAGGTGCATAATCATCCAATTTGGGGAACTTTGGCCTATAGAGAAAGCATCAAGTTCTTTCCTCAAGGGGAAATCTGTTGAAAGACCTAGGAGTCCACTCTGGGAAGTAATATCCTAATGTGTTCCATGACTCTGAAAGGAGGAATTGACTTTCCCTCATTCTCTAACAAGGCACAGAACTGATTATTCAGGGTAACGCAGTAGATTCTCCACCTATCTTGTAAATGTGGACTTCATCCTCCATTCTAATCCCCTCATTCCATGACTAATGCTCCTATCATCGGACAATTCAGACTTGTTGGAAAATCATGTTTAAGCTGTTAGCATAAAAATAACAATAAAACTTGGTTCAGTGTACTTTATAAGTACATGAGCACAAAGATTCCTTCAGTATAAGAACTTAAGTAAAATTTTCAACTGTGCATTTTGCTTTCTTTACTCAAGAAATATTTTTTTCATTACTGAATTAATTTTGTAGTTCTAGACAAGGTTTATCTCCCTAGATTTTAGGGCACCATAGGGTAAATATCTAATTCATGTAAACATTGTAGAAGTCATAAAGCCACCTGCCACCTTGTATCTCTATTGAGTAGGTTAGTGAATATTTTATGTGTATGTTATAAGAAGCGGTTCTTGAATTGCAGTGTACACATAATTGTTATTCAGTATTATGCTTTTCAAACAAGAAAATTGCAGATGACAAAAATGTTGTTGGTTAATGAATTGTCATTTGAGTAGCAAGGTCCTTTTATAATATTTATTGGCAGCTGGCTTCTCTGTTCAGTAAAGAATATATATATATATATAATAATATATATGTATGTATATTACTATTTATTACCCAGAAATTGTAGAATTTGTACAAGGAATAATATCTTCTGACAAATGTGAGAAATTGATAATGTGTGGTTCACAGTGTCTGTTATCTATTATTAGAAATCAATCAAGTTAATAGCTAGAGACGGGATCAATACAAATGAGGTGAATTTAATAAACATCCATTTCAATATAATATATCTGGGGCTTTAACATTTATTTTTGTCAAATGGGAATTATCAGTATAAAAATCAATAGTTTAGGTTTTCCTTTTCAGAGGTGAATATCTAAATTAACAAAGAAAATAATCGTTTTGAGCATTTCTTGTGAAATTTTAGCTTCTGCCATCAAAATATTTTAATTAAATTTGACTTAACGATTTTTCTCCACAAATTATGTGTACTATTTTATTTTTATTTTTAATAATTTGAGAATACCTGAACTTCTATAGCATTGCATGTCTATTTATAATTAAATCAGTAATCAGAAATTGAAAATTACTTATTAACTAAGTTCTACAGGTGAGCTTTGAAAATTATGCTCCATGAGCCCAATTCAGCCTGTAGCCTGTTTTTATAAATAAAGTTTTATTAAGACTCAGCCACCCTCATTTGTTTATATATCATCTATTGCTGATTTCTCCCTACAATAATACAGTTGAGTAATTACAGCAGAAACTGCTGGCCTCTGTGCTATAGTCATATAAAATATTTTTTGATTGATAAAATTTACCCTCTATGCACTATTCTGAAATATTCTTTATTCATGAGAAAGTTCTAGATATAAAAGGCATTATTGCAACATTTGGTATTTGTGTCAGGTACTACACATACTTTATACAGCACTTTGTACTATTTTAAGTGGCTAGGCCAATTTGTGGTCCTTGAGAAATTTGGACTATGTCTTGGTTTTACATATTTCCTTCTCATGAGAGCATATTTTTCCTCTCATGAGTTTGTTGAAAACAACAAACTAAGAGTCCTAACTACTTATAAGTTTAAACAAGAGGTGTAGAATTGCAAATACAAGAGACTTGATTCAAGAGGATTACTATGGTTTCATCCAAGGAAAAAGTATTTTGCCTCACAGCAAAACTAGCTTACAGATTGTAGACTGGAAAGGAAACTGTGGGTTGACACTTTGATGTTGAGGTAATGGAAGAAGACAGTTACTTTACTTGGGTATTTTTTATAATTCAAGGAAATCTAGAAGGCCTACCTTAGAATGCAAACCCATGGTGTCTAGAAACTAAGCTCCAGATAGTCCATCCAAAACAGTATGCTAACCTAGCACATAGTACATAGTTTCAAGCACAGCCTGGAAGTACTATGTAATGGCTATTTCTCATGACTTCAGTGTCCCTATGTATAAAAAAGTAACTTTAAAATAAAAAATAATTATTAGCGTATTTATGTTAATTGACTATTCTAGACAGGTAACTTTGTTCTATATTTCTGTGTGAGATAGTGAGCACAAACAGTGGCAGGATTTAAGCAGCAAATAAAGTCTCGTGGAATATTTACTACCACTTCCCTTTGGTGGTTACATAAAAAGACAACAAAAGCAAACATTTTTATCATTGCACCAATAAGACAGAAATCATACATGCAACCCAGAGTCATATAGTTATCCAGGAGAATATGTGTGATTGGCTGTTTTTGTTTTGCTTAACTGAATAGTTAAGTCACTGGGTTTCATAGAGCAATCCAGGTTTCCAATTTCCTTAAAAAATATAACACCAAATTTGCATTTCTGTGTGACAAGAGTTTTCAAGAACTTAGTAACAGCTGGGATGTTTGGAAGAGACATAAACTGTCCAAATTAACTTGATTCCTACCATTCTCCTTCATCTTTTTGTCATCACAGTACAGTGTCAGGTGTCATTTGTCATTGTCCTGGTTCCACAGCTCTTTTTATAGCAGAGAAATATTATATATAGTCTGTCAGTGTCACAAGAAGAAAGACAAAAACCCACAAACCTGGTTTCAAGAAACATGGGAATAAACATTTCTTTGTGACTTACCTCATTCCTTTACATTAGATATAAGCAGACAATAAGTACTTGAATTGACCAGTCTAGGGCAAAAATACATTCTTGTGCTTCATCATTTTCTGAGGTATTTCCCAGTATTTCTTTCCTCTGAAATTATAGGTTTTCCCCAATGACAAGTTGAGAACGTCTATGCTGTCTAAATACGTAAAATGCCAAAGCCAGGCATTTGAAAGACTGTGTTAGTACACACTTATTTGTGGGTTAAGCATGTGAAACAAGCATTAGAGATTACTACCAGTCTTTTCTCCGTTATCTCATTTAATCTTAACTATTATTCATCCTTTCAATGATGTAAGTCTAAAAGATAGGATAGAGAGAGAAAAGAGAAAAAAATGAAAGACAGAAAGAAAGAAAGAAAGAAAGAAAGAAAGAAAGAAAGAAAGAAAGAAAGAAAAATCACAAAGAAGGAAGGAAAGAAGTAAGAATGAATAAATCTAACAGTTACCACATAAGACAACTTGGAACAGTCCTGATATATATATATATATATATATATATATTCTCAATTTCTGCATCGTGATGTTTCCATAACACAAGAAGCAAAGTTATCTCAATACTTCCAAACACAACAGTTCTTCTATCTACAGATATTCTCAAACTTTAGATGCTAGAGCTTAGTAACAATATGCTAAACTCATAAGTTCTTTTTTTAAAACTTAAGAACCTATGTATTTACTGTGCTCTGAATTAGTGTTTTTCCCATCACCTTAGGAAGCTAGAGCCAATGATTTGGATGTCATAGTCTGTCTTTGAAACTCAACACTTTTTTCTTCCTTTGAAATATTAAATATAAAGCATTACATTATATTCATAATCATTTCACTGTGGAACATTAAAAGTAAGTTTTCTGAAGTCTTGTTTTGCTATTTTTATGTTTGTTGAGCTTTTCATCATATTTTAGATGCATTGAAATTAATCAAATATTGTATATATTTAACAGTGAAAGTTAATGTAGAGGCAGTGTGTGAGCTCTCCAAAAACTACTCAGAAGAAAGAAAAATAAGAAACCTTGTCAATGAGCTGGTGATGGGAAGACTCTATTTTACAAACTGAATGAGGTAAGACTTCATAAATCTGTGTTGAGCATAATAAATCTTTCCAAACAGGTTATACTATGTGTACTACTTCCAGGAAAATGGGTTATGTGACTTCAATAAAAGTATGTAAGATTTTCAGGGATGAGATTCTAACTCAGGTTTGTACTCAGAAAAGGAATAAAAAGAAATATCTAGATATTGACAGTGTTCCTAATGGTGTTCGCCATGACTGTTTATAGATAGGCAGTGAGTCCCTGTGAATTTTAGAATTCAGTTGCATATTATGTTTTGATATTCAGCCTAGATTATTCAGCGTGATTCATTACAAAGTTTTTTTGACAGCCTATTAGTTGGCTTGTTTTCAAATATCAAGAAAACAATTGAAAGTCTCTAACTCGAGTCTTAAATCACAGACATAAATAGAAAATATTTGGGGCATTTATCTCCATGTGACGGATTTGCCTTGTCCTGCAGTTATAGAAATAGCATCTAGAGGCTGCTCAAAAGATTCTTACCAAGAGTTAAGTGAAACAATTATTTTATGGGGGCCAGGGTAGGAGAAGATATTATTTGATTTATCCTCTCATCTTTAGGTCATACCTAGACTTGAAATTTTGGCTGCAGAATGTGTACACAGCATGGTTTTGTGCTATGATCTCTAGCAATCTTTTGAACACTTGTAATCTTTCTGTGAGAATCTTTTCCTGACACTCAGCTTTAAGAATATCTCGTAAAGAAGAATAGTTTCAGCGTAGTGTCACTCTTATTTGATTCTCTACTAAACACTTGTATTGTAGCAGATAGGAGTCTACCTTCCAGAGAACATACCTTCGGGTTTGCTTTTGTATTCCTTTAGGCACTCAGCATGTTGGCAATCCCCTGTAAGACGGCATCAGCAGGACACAAAGTGAAGTAAAGCGGATTGTATCTGACAGAGCTCCTTAAGTAAGTTGTTCAATTGATGGGAGAGGTAGGAAGCCTTCCCAGGGTGATTAATTCCAATGACCTAAACTTTTAAATGGTTCTTGTCTCTTATTATTTTCCTGAAGAATGGCTAAAAGTGAATTCTGGAAAAAGCAGTGTTTTGTAAAACTTCAAACATTTGAAATCTTATGTTTTGGAATAATTTCACCGTAAAGCAGAAGTTCTCAAAATTGAGCGCACGTAATAATCATAAATTCATCTCATCACAGAGATTCTGATTCTGCAGTTTTTTCATTGAGTATGTGATTTTGTGTTTTTAATAAGCAGTTTAGTTATTTGTATTACAAATAATTTAAGTTTACTGTTTCTAACTGGACATATCAAAAGATGATAGAAATTTGATCTCCAACTGAACCTTTGCTTTTATTGACCTTTCATAATTTTAACTTTGGTCAAGCAATTAAACAGATATTAGTATGAATAGTTACAGCAGAAGAATGTGAGGATCTTAATGGAAAAGAAAGAACAACAGTTCTTTAGTCAGAAGGTGTCTCTGAATGTAGCCTTCAAAGTGCTAAAGGGAAAAGTAATTTCCTATTCCCCTGTCCATGATTTGATATAAACATTCTATTTTCAAGTAATTATGAAAGTATTTTCTATTACCTTCAAGAAAAGACCTGTTAAAAACCTTCATAATGGGCTGGGGATTTAGCTCAGTTGTTCCTCAGCCTGCCTCACAAGTGCAAGGACCTGAGTTCAATCCCTGGTACCAAAAACAAGCCAAAACAACAAAAACCCTTCATAATAATATATAAATTTATTTCATTTAAAATAAACAATATATCTTGTTCACATTTAGATCTAATAGGAAGTCATAGACACATATGTAATTTGTCTTTGATCGTGGCTGAACCTTATCATAAGTACTATTGGTATTATTTTAGTAGAATATTCCATGACTCCACATTTTGAATGGACAAAAACTTATAGGAAAAGTCACATTTTCTACTTACTTGTTGAATCTCAAATAATGTGATATCTGTATATAGAATTTATTCTAGAATCAGTGTGGTTTGAAAGATAACTGTAAGTTCATAGATGAATACTCACACATATACATATATACATGTGTAAATATATTTATTATTTGAAGTAAGATTTATGTTATGGGATTTCTTCCAAGGAGGCCTTATCTGATTGTGGAAGCTAGCTAATCAAATTCCAAATCAATGATAATGAGCCATACAAAACTTTACAAAAACTGACCAAAACTATCATCCACAAGTAGAATTTCTTCTTTTCTTGAAAAAGCCATAGACCTGTTTGGGGGGCTTTCCATCCAATTGTCAGGCCTATGCAAATGACCTAAAATAATTTCCCTTACTAATAGTCAACTAATCAGGAAACTTAGACCTTAGTTACATTTGCCCAACCCTTTTTCAGAATTATTCAAAATTATGTTTGCATGTGCAGGGGTAATGATGTGACTAGTTGAAACAAATTAACAAATGGCATTAGTTTTAAACAATATAAAATAGCTTTATCTGGGAACATCAGGTCAGAGTCAATGCCTATAAATAGTGGTACCTCTGTTCATGAATTTAATTAGTTCCAAAATTCTAGCAAATATGGCTGAGGTCATGTTTGTCACCCATTGTGGAATTCTCCAAGAGAAGCTAAATTTTGCCCAATGCTTCTGTTGGCAAACTGAATTGTTCATGAATAGAAGCATTCATGAACCATGGTATTACTGTAGAATAGTTCTTATATTTATTTTAATTCATCTGTAAAATGATACTAGCAGCTTTTATGGTAAGTTTCATCTCTGAAAATTAATTTGTTTCTGATATAACCACAATTAATAATATTACTTCTAAAAATAAAAATATTTAGCACCCAGTTTTCAGGAAAAAGAAAACTAACACAGTTAAAAATTTTAAATGAGTGAAAGTGGTATTCGAATGAGATAATTGCCTTAGCCTCAGAGAATAACAATATTTTTGGTAAGGTATAATCTTGCTGATGCCATAGCATAAAGGGAAATAACTGATAATACTGTTTAACATAAAGTAATTTGTCAAAAAACATATTAGTGTACCGATTAGACTAAATTTGCTCTCTTATAACTCGCATATATTTTTATCATAATAGCACTGAAACACCTGAGACACATCTTTATAAGGTATACTAACATTTTTCTTCTTAACCCTTACTGATTTTCTGTATTTATATAATGGTATATTGGAATATAAATGAACACATCACAAAAAGGAGAGAGTTTGCAACCAACAATAGTTTTCTATCTTATTTTAGGTATTTAAGACCTCCATCCTTGCAAGTAATATCTAAATGGCCTTATAATCTCTTAACACTGATGTATTCATCAAGTTCAGATATTCCAAAAGGAACCAGAGACAATGCTTTTTAAGTCTAATGTAGCATACAAAATATTGTTATTACCATAAAAATCACTGCAAGTGAAACTTTTGCTGTAATACAAGCTCAGCAAAAGAGACTTACATTGCTAGATGCAATGTTGCTAGACAATAAAATTGTCTTAATTTATTTGCTAGCTAAACAATGTGGCATTTGCTGACTGGCTAAAACCACTAAATGCATTGAGATATATTCTTCATAAGTCAAATGAAGGCCAATGTCGATAGGATGCAACATAACAAAATGATTTTTTAAAAATCACATGTACAACAAGACAAAGAAAAAGTCTGGGGGGCTGGGGATTTAGCTCCGTGGTTCTGCCGCCTGCCTCACAAGCACAAGTACCCAGGTTCGATCTCTGGTACCAAAAAAAAAAAAAAAAAAGAAAAGAAAAAGTCTGGGGCATGTAAGAAGGATATAGGAGCTAAAATCCTCTCATGGTCAAAATCTGAATAACATGGGTAGTACAAAATGAATAGTCAGAGATTATAACCCAAAGAATGATGTTTATGATTCTAACATCTGATAATCACTTCTTAAACATGACAATCATGAAAACAAATAATAAGGGAATGGTGTGTCACAAAATAGAAAAGGGCATGCAATTTGGTATTCTATAGTCTATTTAGGAAAAGTAAAATATTTATTATGAGAAAAATTGAAAAAACAAATAAGAGTTTGGAGTTTAATTAATAATGGTATGCAGATATTAGTATTGTCTTTTGATCAGTGAAGTATGTATATGCTATATGTTTATATTAGGGAAAGCTGAATGAGGAGTGTATGGTCCTTCTTTCTATTGAGTTTGATTACTATGATAATTAAGTTTATGGGTAAACTTGCCTGGGGCACAGGGTACCCAGGTATCTGATTTTTTTTTCTCTGTGTGTGTCTGTTAGACTATTTCCAGAAAAGATTAACATTTGAATTGGTGGACTAAAGAAAAGTAATGGCCCTCCCAGATGTGAGCAGTTTTATGAATTCTCTTGAGAAACTGAATAAAACAGGAAAGCAGAAGAAGCTTGATTTTGCTCTCTGATTATTGAGCTTGGATATCTCTCTTGTCTTGCTCTTTTCACTTTTGGTTCTTAAGCCAAATAAAACCATTCTCAATCTATACCGTTGATTCTTTGGGTCTCAAGGATTTGAACTATATTGCTAGCTTCTCTGGGTTGCCAGTTTAGAGACACAAGATTGTGGAGCTCTATAATCTCAAGCTCTATAATCTTTTTGACAAAATACTTTATAATAGATCATTTGTGTGTGTGCACATGTGTGTGCCAGTACCTTATGATAAATTATATATGTATATTTATTGAGTGTGTGTATCTTTCCACTGTTTCTTTTTCTCTGGAGAACTCTAACTAGTATAATAAACCTGTAAATCTTCCAATAAAGGATTTAAAAAAACAGAAATGATAAATTTCCAATCAAAGATAAGAAAAGCAGATCCACTAGATTTACACTTACAAATTGGCTAGTTGAGAAGGCAGATCTATAAATATAGGTTAAGTTATTTACATCTTTTTTCTAAATATTAACTTTGTCAATTATATAATTGACAATGTTTATTTTAATTTCCAAAGTTATATGTGCTAAAATTTCATTGAAACTCTGGATATTTAACATCTGTTCAAACTACCTTGAAGGATATTATTGCTATGTTGCTCATGTATTAATATAAATTATGAAATTATTGATGAAATCTCTATTGTAACAGAATAATAATTCTCCCCTGTGCTCCAGAAAACACTAGTTTCTTTGAATTTTTTAAGGGTTTAGTAACAAAAAAGCATTTTTTCTCTAGTAATATTAGGAAATATTAGATTTGACTGATTTTAATAGCTTTACTAAATAATTTCTCTAAAGACTTATAGTAGTAATGACATTTGTGAGTCCTTAATGAGGAAAATGTAAACACTATTTTGGAAACTCACTTCAGAACGTCTTTTATTTGGGCTAGTACTGATATAGGGTGTAAAATGTCTGGATGATATAGGATTCCAAGTAATCCAAATAATTTAAGGAAAATATAACTCTCAGTCTCCTAGATGTCCAGACACACTGAGTTTATGTTCTCTAAATCAAAGAATGAATTCTAGGAAAAATGGACGTTAAGAATAGGAAGAATTTATTGAGAGAAGGATAGCTTCTAAGAGAGACAGAAGAAGGACCAAAATGTGGATTGGGTGGGCTTGGACACTCACCGCACTTTTCAAAGGTGTTTTATTGAGCAAACCCACAAGATGAGGTGGGTACAAGGTGGGACAAAACTAGTTAACTAGTAAGATTATAAGTATAATCGCTTAGGTCATATTGATCCAATGGGAAATGATGAGGTGGGGCAAAACTGTGATCAACCAATAAGATTTCAACAAGTACAATTGCTTAGGTAATAGTGATTAAATGGGGATCAAATGGGGAAGCATGTCACATAGCAAGCATACATAGAACAAACAAGGATTTCCCAGAAGGAATGGGCTGGGGAGGTTTTGGTACTCACCCAAGGTGATTGATGCCTATTTAGAATATCAATCACTGCTGTTCATCACTAGAGGAAGTATGTGAGTGTAGTAGTTCCTCTCTTTTGAATCCTGGACTTCAGCAAATGGGCCTCAGTTGTCTTCTATATTGACTTCCTGGAGGGTCTGGCCCTGTCTAACTGCCTATAATATATCCAACTAACTTAGCTATCTATAATATTATTATGGGAGAAAATTGGAAATACTATGATTAATAATGTGATTAGTTCATGAACATTTCTGTTTTCAAGAGTATAACCACAAGGAAAACCTTCTGTTGTGATTTAGAAGCCTCATGTGCTCAGAGCTATGCTTTCGGAAGGTGATTAAATCAGGAGGTACTGTACATATGTGTGGTTCCATCCACTGAAGAGTTCTATAGCTGAGTGTGCTGTTGGAGGATAGAGCCTAGTTGGAAGTGAGAAAGTGAGGTCACTAGATGGTGACCTGAAAGAAAAGATGTACCTCCTGTAATCCTTCCTTCTGTCTCTTTGCTTCCTTGCCACCATGATGTGAGAAACTTTCCTCCAAGGCAAGAGATTCAATCATGTTGTTTTTGCACTTGAACTTTGCAACCAGAAGGAAACCTTCTGAAATGTGAGCTAAAATAAACCTCTTCTTTAAGCTGTGAGTGTTGAGTATTTTGTTTCAGGATGAGAAAAGTGACTAAGACCCCTGACATCATGTAAAGATTCAATAGCTCAGTTGTCTGTTTTGAATTTATTGTTTTTCTCAAAACAAATTTTTCCATAAAGTTTCTCTCTACATCTTTAGTGCAGCCATTTTTTTTTTTTTCTGATACTGGGGATCAAACTCAGGAACTTGCGCTTGCCAGGCAGGTGCCACTACATCCCTGTCCCTAGTGCAACCATTCTTATGTGAGTATACAATGGGGCAATCAAATCCCTAAAAGAGTATTTGTATTACATACAAATCATACTTAGACTCTGTCTTCTTATTTTCTTCTTCAACTTCGGTAATGCATTCTGCTTTCTCTACTAAATATTATGTGGTCTACTCCTGCTACCTAACTCATCATTCATTTTTGTTAATAAACTATAAAACTAAAAAGTCATTATTCTAATTACCTTAAAAATATATATTATTATATAGAATAAGGATACAAACTAAATTCCACTAGTTCTTGGCATAATCTATGCATTCTTACTCCAGAGATTAATTGAGGAAAATATTATGGCTTGTATCTAATTGTCCTCCCAAAGTCTCATTTGTGCATGAGTGGGGCTTTTCAGAGCTGGCTGGATCTAGGGCATGTGATATTGGGATTAAGGTTGTGTGGTACTAAATTAGTCCATTGATTGGAATTAGCATAGTTCTGGGTGTGGATAATGGAGGCCCCAGCCTAGCTGTGGGTGGTACCAATCAATAGGCTTGCAGCTTGGATGGAATATAAAGGTAGAGAAGGAAGGCAAGCTTGCTGCTGCTCCTTGCTGTCTGCTGTCTGCCATGCCATGGACTATTTCACCTCTGTGATACCCTCTGATGTGCTGCCCTGCTTTGGAGCCAACCAACTATGGACTGAAACCTCTACAAACTGTAAGGTGAAATAAAGCTTTCATCCTTTAACTTGTGCTTGTCAGTATTTTGTCTCAGAAACAAGAAAAGTAACTAAGACAGAAAGCTTTCTTAGAAAAGTTCCCAAAGCGTCCAGTTCTGGAAATGACAAGAGTTTCATCCCTTTGCAGAAGGAGAAAACTAACTCTTTCTTGTCTTATTACAAAGAAAAAAAAATCACATGATGAACCTCTTGAGGGATCCTGTGAGGTAAAGTATGTGATCAGCAGATTGGTGGAAATATTAGAATTGGAGACACTGTAAAATTGACATTGAGTTTTTTCTTCTGTTACCTCCCAGCCTACTCCTAAAGGGAGTTTAAAATCTGTAAGTCTAGACAAGACTTCCAAGGTTCCCTCTTACTCTCTTCTTAGGAGTAAGAAATGGTGGTCTAAGAGTCAAATAGTGTAGATGAAGCTCGAGGAGTTTTAACCCTTTACTTCTTCAGTTTTCTTCCTGTCCAGTTCTATGATATCAGCTGTTGTTGGAAAGTAAAATCAGCCTCTGCTGACATGTAGCAAAAAACTGAGAAAGTGGAATTCTTTTCTCTTTTTCGATGAGATGCAGGCCTCAAGAGCATGGGTGAATATTGAATATGCTGTTTTTCCCCCTTTCTTTCTCTGTCTTCCTGTTGCTTTGTTCCATTTTTGCAAAAAAAAACCCAAACAAACAGTGAAAAGCACATAAAACCTCAGCTTTCTAGCAATGGGATTGGGAAGCAAAGACTCTGGAAAAAAACCCAGGAATATTGCAGAGTACTGAGAGTGCAAAAGAACAAATCATATATCACAAATTCCTGGGTTTATCTGAGGGTCTTACATGCACAGAATTGACTAACTAGTGTAAGATAAGTTTTGAGAGCTGAATTGCAAGGTAGAAACAGATAGAAATCATATGTACCATTATTTATCAAACCAAGTGGATCTGAATAGTATAAGATTTTGAAAACTGAACTGACATTAAGACCATGTACTACATGAATGGGGCTACAATTTGCAAGCTAAACCTAATTTGGTAGATTTCTTGTCCCATGAAAAATTGAAGCAAAAGAAAATGAATTTGGGGATTTAAACAAATATCCATCAACTTATAACATCCAAAATGACTCATACTCCCACAGAATTTGTGATATACAATGAACCAGGACAATTTCAACCTACAAGGAAAATCAGAAATGGCACAAATGTTAGAATTATCAAAATTTATGTGAAAGCTGCTGTTATAAGCATGTTCTGAGAAGTAAGAGTGAACCTTCTTAAAAAACATGGAAAGATAGTCTCAGTGAAAATACATAATAAGTTGATTATACAAATGAAAATCTGAGAACTGTAATTACGTTTACAAAATTACAGGCCAGGGATTTAGCTCAGTGGTTCTACCGCCTGCCTCGAGACCGCAAGGTCCCGAGTTTGATCCCTGGTACCAAAAAACAAAACAAAACAAAATTAAGGGTCACAAGAAGAACTCAGCAAGATTGAGATAAGAATAAAGACTAAATGAAGTAGAATAAAACTAAATTGTACAACCAAAACAACAAAGCAGGAAAAATTTTAAATGTATTAACAGAACCCTAGCAACCTGTGAAACAATACATATAAGGTCAACATTTGTGCAATCCATGCCGCAAAAGGTGAAGGGAGAATGTGTGATACTGAAAAAAGGCATGCATATATGTAAATGTGTGTGTGTGTTTATTTGAAAATTAACTGAGCAATGTCTCAAAATTCTTCCCAATTTTATTGAATGATACTTTTTTATATATATTTAAGAAGAGCTTGCTAGAAGAATACAACTGATATCATGACCTCCAAAGAAAGCAGAGGCAAGAGAAGAACACCAGAGAAAGAGGAGCCTTTGTAGATATACCCAGAAATGTGCCCTGCTAATCACGTGTAATAGTTCTTTTTCTTTCTTTCTTTTTATTTTTTATTTTTTGTTCTTCTTTGTTTTTAGATACCGGTGAATGAATTCACAGCTTTCTTACTGAACTATATTCCCAGCACTTGCTTACTTACTTACTTACTTTTCTTTCTTTCTTTTTTTCTTTTTTTTTTTTTGACAGGATATTGTTAAGTACTAGTTAAGTTGTTCAGTCTGGTCTCAAACTTGAGATCCTCCTCCCTCAGTCTCCCAGAGTGCTGGAATTACAAGTGTGCACCACCATACCCAGCTAGGAAATAGAGTTATTTCCTGTTAAACATTACATGACTCTTTTTTATTGAACAGTATAGTTAAAATATTTGGACTTTTGCTAGTATAATATGCCCAAATAAAGCTGTTATCAAATAAGAACAAAAGATTTAAGCAAACATTTCTACAAAGAATATACATATGACAACACATAATTAGTACTTAAAATAGTTATTAGCGTAAAGCAAATTAAAGCACAAGTAAGGGACTTTTTTATCTGCCAAAACATGGAAGCAACCAAGACGTTCTTCAGTTAGTGAACGGATAAGCAAATCATGTTATAACCAGACAGTTTAGTGCTAAAAGTAAGTGAGCTTTCAAGCCATAAAAAGACATGGAGAGGGCCTGGGATTTAGCTCAGTGGTGTCGCCGCCTGCTGCACAAGTGCAAGGACCCGAGTTCGATCCCCGATACCAAAAACAAATAAACAAACAAACAAAAGACATGGAGAAAACATAATAACCTATTACTAAGTGAAAGGCCAGTCAGAGAATGATTCCAAATACATGACATTCTGGAAAAGAAAAAGCCTTACATTCTGAAAAAAGACATTATAAAGATCAGTGGTTACTAGTGTTGGAAGAAGAAAAGATAAATAGTTGGACGATAGAGGATTCTGAAGACAGTGAAACTAATGTGTGTTACTAGAAAGGTGAATGTATACCAAAATATTGTAGTCAAAATTTCTAGAATGTACAACACAAGGAGTAAAAAAATAATGTAAATTGTGAAATTTGGGTAATAATAATAATGTGTCAATGAAGAGGGTTTTTTTTTTGTGATAAATGCAGCACCCTGGACTAGGATGTTGATGCAGGAAGAGGTTGGTAATCTGGTTTATCCGCTCAATTTTTCTGCAAAACTAAAATGATGATGTAAAAAAAGTATAATCATATGAAATGTTGTCATTTATATTTTTAGAAAAGGACTGGAAATCTCATACACTGTTAGTGAGGTTGTCTAGTTTTAAAAGCACATTGAAAAAAGTTTGGCAATTTCTTCACATGTTAAATATAAACATCATCTGACTCAGATATTTCACACTTGGGTATTTACCTAAAAGAAATGAAAGCCTTGTGTATACAAGGATTTATCCAAAAATGGTAATAACCCCAAAGTAGAAAAAATCTAAAAGTTTATGATCAATAAAAACTTTTTCCTATACATACAATACACAACTGTTCATTAGTAGAGAACAAAATATTTTTAAAAAGTCATAGATTACACTGATGAACAAAGGATGTAAACTGTATGATTCTATTGACATAAAATTCTAGAAAATGCAACTCTTCTACAGTGACAGAAAATTAACAATTGTTATCTCAGTTGGGATGAGGATGAGGTATGGGACAGAGTATTACAAAGAGACCCTTTTTGGATATTGGAAATGTTAAATATATTGATTGTAATAATGGCTTTATGGTATGTGCATATATGAAAATTATCAAATTTTATACTACAAAGAAGTACAATTTATTATATGTAAATATAGATGTGAAAAAGATTCATTTGACCTATTTAACATATTGGCCCTATTGTATTCATCATCAATGCATATGTGATTATGTCTTGCTAATGACATATAAAATAATGTTTGGGAGATGCAGTTCACCAATTCAGGTATTTGAGAAAATAATCATGTAATTTTATCTAAAGTGATGCAGAAATGGGAGAAATTATGGACTTAGCTATTTCTCTTCAAAACATTTTCAGGAGTTCCCTCTAATCAAAAAACAACATTCTTAGTTATGTAGTATTTGGTACTTCAGGAATATTTTTCTTATAAATATATCAAATTCATTATTTTATTCAATTTTCTACCCAAATTCATTCTCAGTAAAATATTTTTGGCATGTCTATCAGTTCTGTGTTCTATTTATAGATGGACTGACTTCTTTGGCTCTTATGATATGTAGATATCATCACTTTCAGAGAAAAATGATATGATAATGATTCCATTCCAGAGAGAGGCACACTGATAAATCATAGCCTTAAACTCTGGGCTCTTCTGACCCTGATAATAATAATGGCTAACATTTAGTGAACATTTAATATGCACAATATATTCTTATTAAATCTTCCCTACAGCCTCTTGACATATGCTCTCTGTATCCTCACTTTACAGATAAGGACAAAGAAGTATAAAGAGGTTAAGCAGTGTGCCCAAGCAAGGAAAGTAAGGAACAAAATTTTTAATTCAGGTGTATCCAAATGCAGCAGTAAGCCCTCCAGCTATATATTTTGTATCTCATTCATAATCACAGGAAAACAAGTATTAGACACCAAGATGAAAATAGTAAATTTTATACTGGTTTAAATTTGTAGATGTTCTATGTGAAAACTCCCTGGTTACATGATTGATTTTACTAAAGGATATATTTCAGTATACCTATTATAATCAAAGTGTGCTTCATAGACTTATACTATCTGATTGGTTGTATTTACTTTTCGAGATTGTAAAGCATTTGTTAAGGTCACTACAATCTGTAGAATAACTTATCTCTTGCTTGGTTTCTCTGTTCCATGACCAAAGAAAACTTGTACAATTTGAGGACAAAGAACAAATATCTATGAACAAAACCAACTCTTATTTTTAACTTAAATTTCTTCTATAAATGATACATAAAAACATACAAATTGAACATTTTCATGGGTTACAACATAATGTTTCGGTACATGTATAGATTGTGTAATGTTTAAATCAGGTAAAACAGATCTATCTCCTCAAATATTTATCAAAAATAAAATATTTTCTTCTAGGTTTTTCCATTGAACAGGAATTTTTTAAAAGGTAATGACAAGGAAGAAACTCAGAGGCCAACAACCTCTGTAAAACAAGGGCAGGTTTCTTCATGTGTACCTGAGAACTTACTGTTCTAGTTGGGTGTTTCAATATCTTTCCCTAATTATATTCCTATCTTCCACAATGTGCAGTTCTTTTTCTTTCTGAATCTTCATTCCTGAGTTGCTAATTTAAGGGAGAAATTTTTAAAACAGCTCTCTGCAAGCCAGTTTCTGGTGAGAAAAATCAAACTGAACCTCCTTCAGTTTTTCCCTCATCTCATTTGGCACCTAATACAGTACAGCCAATGCCTAAGTGGGCTCATGTACATAACGTCAGGAGAATGAACAAGTGTCCCTGTGCAGCTGGCCATCTTTATGAGCGGAGCCCTGTGCACTCAAGGAGGCTTTACTTCCACTCCCACTTCTATCTCTTTGGTAGGAACACTGACTTATCTTCCCTTGTGGCTTCATTTTTTCGACTATAAAAAGGTTTGATAACACCTTACTCATTTCCTCTTTCTTTTGAAAATGTTCACTTCCTGTCTGACATATTTCTTCCCTGTGATTTTCTTATTTTCTTCTATGCTCTTTCCCTTAATTCCAATTTATCATATAGTAGTTGTAATATTTCTTTTTTTGTTGTTTAAAATTTGCATATGTTCCTGTCTTAGTTATTCTTCTTGTTGCTGAGGCAAAATACAAGTTAAAGGAGGAAAAGTTTATTTGGCTCAGTTTGTGGAGGTTTCAGTCCATAGTCAGCTGGTTCTGAGGCAGGGTGGGATGTCAGAGAGGCATTGTAGAGGAGAAGCAGTCCATGGCAGGGGAGGCAGAAAGCAGCAGCAAAAAGCAGCTTCTCTTTCTCTTTTATCATATCCAGGCTACAAGCCTTTTGTGTAGTGCCGCCCACATCCAGAACTATGTTAAATCAGTCAGTGGACTGATTTAGTACCGCCCTTAGTCCTAGTGTCAGATCCACCCACCTCTGAAAAGCTCCACCTATGAGCACACAAGGCTTTGGTAGAACATCTAGATACAATCCATAACAGTTCCTTAATCTTTTAATTTATTATTTGTGATACTGAACTCTGCAATCCCTTTGAGCTACATATCTAGACCTTTTTAAATTTAAATTTAATTTGCTTTCTGACATAACATCTTGCTAAGTCATTTATTCTCCCTGTTTAGGCTTCAACTTGTGATGCTTCTGCCTCAATCAGCCAGAGTTCCTGGTGCTACCATACCTGGGTGTGTTTCCTAATCTTTATATTAAAAAATTGTGTCAATCTTCATTGAGGTGACACTCAAGTGAAATAAATAGGACACATGTGTAAATACTGAATAGTTTCTCTAGTGTGAGAAACTGAAAGTATAAATAAGGGCTAAAAGGTATAATAGATAATGTGAAATAGGAAGAAAAGGGGCAAAGGGGAAGGGGAAGTGGAAGGGGTAGGGGAAAGGAAAGAAGGGAATGGAATTAATATGAGAAGATGAAGATGAAAAATGGAAACAGAGAGGGATGGAGTCCTCATTCTTTTGCAAATACTCATTATGTGGCACGTGATTGTATGTATTCATTAACTCTTCATAAGAGTATGAAATATTCTACAAAATACAAGTTCCAACTCTCACAGTCAATTACAGTGTTTCAAGTAGAACTGTGAGTCAAAGCTTCTGAGGAATGGGTTAGAGAAATCTACAGTTTCTTTCTTTCTAAAAACTAAATTCTAGAAGATTTTTTGTTGTACCATAAAATCTGTATGACGAGTATTCTACAAAATGATTGTTTCCACTCTCATTTTGCTTATCTAGGTATAAAACCTAGGAAAAGTCAGATATCTTTTTTAAAGATTATCAACCAGGGAGAAAGAAAATGAAGGCTACAGATCTGGTAGCCTTTCTCCAAGGATGATTTTCTGCTTATCTTATAGGACCAATGCATAACCTCAAAGGAGATGATTCCTAGAGCCTGTTGTATTTTTGTTTGTTTGCTTGTTTGTTTGTTTTGAGAAAGGACCTTGCTACGTAGTTCAGACTGGGCTTGAACTCACCATGATGCTCTCCCCTCAGCTTGCTGAGTGCTCAGAATACAGGCATGAAGACATGCTGAATCAGCCCGCTGCAGACAGGCAAGTCTGCACAGGCCCTACTGAGGTCTACAGTCGCAAGGAACACACCGAATCAGCCCACGCCCCAGCAACAATCCACTGGACAGCCCCCCACACTCCTCTGTACAGCCACCTGGTTCCACACTACAAAGATGCCGAGGACACTGGAACACAAGACCATTGTACAGAGTCCTGCCACTCCTGGCCCAGAGGTAGGGACATCTGAGCTGCCATCCCACTGCTCCTGGTCCAGAGGAAGTGTCTTCTTGGCCACCATCCCTCCTGCTGCTCCCAGCCCAGAGAAAAGGGCTTGTGGGACACCATCCCTACCGCTGCTCACAGCACCTGTCCCACCTCTCCCAGCTCAGAGGAGGTAATCCATGCAGGCCCCAAAGGCCCCCCACCCAGTCAAAATGAGAAAACACATAAATAAGTCTCAAAACCAAACTTCCAGATCACCTACAGCAACCCCAAAGGGAAATAAGATGGAACACTCTGATACTCAAACACCAGGACCCAATGAACTGGCAACAAAAGGGGATCTGGAGAAAACGAAATCAGAAATAATTTCTCTGATAACAGGAGAAGTTGTGCTCCTAGTTTAAGACATGATTAATAAAATTAGAGAGGATATCAGGAACATGATGGAATCCCAACATAGGAAACAAATGAAATCCATAAAACAGATCTAAATAGATTTCTGGGAGATGAAAAACTCCATTGAAAGTGTACACAGCAGAATGAGCCAATGTGAGGACAGAATTTCAGATATAGAAGATAAGACTGCTATTAGTGACCAGGAAAAGAAAAATTGCTTCAAAATTACAAGGGAACATGAGAAATCCATCCAGCAGCTGCTAGATGATGCAAAGAAGAATAACATAAGACTGATTGGAGTCAATGAAGAAACAGAAGAGAGTGCAAATGACATAAAAAAACCCTTTACAGAAATAATGGCAGAAAACTTCTCAAGCAGGGGAAAAGAGCTTGACATACAGATAAGTGAGGCATATAGGACTCCAAATAGCCTTGATCAAAAAAATCTACACATAGGCATATAATTGTTAAGATTCCAGAAACTCAACAGAAGAACAAAGTTCTACAAGCAGTTAGAGAAAAGAAACAAATCACATACAAAGGAAAGCCCATCAGAATCACAGCAGACTTCTCAACACAAACCCTCAAGGCAAGAAGAGCTTGGAGTGACATATTCCAAGCCCTAAAAGAAAACAACCTCCAACCCAAATTGATGTACCCTGCAAAACTATCTTTCAAAATGGATGGAGAAATAAGATACTTTCATGAAAAAGAGCACCTTTGGAACTTCGTGAATACCAAACCAGCACTCCAAAGAATTTTACACAATATCCTAGAACAGGCATTGAGGATCACAATCCCAGGAAGCAACGCAGAATGAACCCATCTGGCACAACAAAAAATTAAATGTACAGGGGGAGAACCCAACAAAAGAAAAAGTCATGGCAATGATAAGTCAATACATTTCAGTTATAACCATCAATGTTAATGGTCTCAATTCACCAATTAAAAGAAATAGACTGTCAGAATGGGTCAAGAAGCAAAATCCAACAATATGCTGCATATAGGAAACACACTTAATTCAAAAGGAAACTCATAGACTGAAAGTTAAAGGGTGGAAAACAATACTGCATGCGATGGGAACCCCCAAAAAACCAGGAGTAGCTATCCTCTTTGCAGATCAAGTAGATTTCAAACCAACATTGATTAAGAGAGACAAAGAAGGACACTGTACCCTTGTAAAGGGAACAATCCGAGAGGAAGAGATGATAATCATAAATATCTATGCACCAAACACTGATGTACCCAACTATATAAAACAAATACTAATGCACATGAAAAGTCATATATGCACTAATACAATTGTAGTGGGGTACATCAACACCTCACTGTCACAAATGGACCAACTAGACAAAAAATAAGTAATGAAATACTAAAACTCAATTGAACTCTTGAACAAATGAACTTAACAGATGTTTACAGAGTCTTCCACCCCACAAAATCAGAAAACACATTCTTCTCAGCTGCACATGGGTCATTCTCCAAAATAGACCATATACTCATACATAGAACATGTTTAAGTAAGTGCAAAGGAATTGAAGTTATCCCCTGTATATTATCACACCATAGTGCAATGAAATTGGAGATCAATAGCAAAAGAAACTGGAAAATTTTCATAAACACATGGAAACTGAACAACACACTTCTGAATAACCGATGAGTTACAGAAGAAATTAAAGAAGAAATCAGACAGTTCCTTCAATTAAATGACAATGACAGTACTACATATAGGAAACTATGGGACACAATGAAAGCAGTCTTATGAGGGAAATTCATAGCAGTGAATACGCATATTAGGAAAACAGAATGAGCCCAATTAAACAACCTGATGCTGAACCTCAAGCTTCTAGAAAAAGAACAGAACAACCCCAGAGCTCATACAAGGGAGGAAGTTATAAAGATCAGAGGAGAAATCAATGCAATGGAGACCAAGAGAATGATACAAAAAATCAATGTAGCCAAGAGTTGGTTCTTCAAAAGAATCCACAAAATTGACAAACCCTTAGCCAACCTTATCAGAAAAAGGAAAGAAAAGGCCCAAGTCCATGAAATTAGGAATGAAAAGAGTGAAACTACAACAGACCCAGCAGAAATCCAGATGATCATCAATACCTACTTCCAGAACCTATGCACCAATAAGATGGACAACACAGAAGAAATGGACAGATTCCTAGATACATATGAATTACCAAAGTTGAATGAAGAAGACTTAAAAATTCTGAACAACCTAATATCAGCCAATGAAATTGAAAATGTAATTAAAAACTTATCAACTAAGTAAAGCCCAGGCCCTGATGGCTTCACTGCTGAATTCTACAAGGCATTTAGAGAGGAACTACTGCCACTACTGTTTAAACTCTTCAATGAAATTGAAAGGGAAGCAATACTCCCAAATTCATTCCTGGAAGCAAGCATCAGCTTGATCCCTAAAGCAGAGAAAGACCCAACTGAAAAGGAGAACTATAGGCCAATTTCACCAATGAACTTAGATGCAAAAATCCTTAATAAGATACTGGCAAACAGAATGCAGAAGATTATCGAGAAGATCATACATGCTCATCAAGTGGGATTCATCCCAGAGATGCACGGTTGGCTCAACATATGCAAATCAATCAATATAATACACTATATCAATGGAGCCAAGGACAAAAACTATATGATTATCTCCATAGGCACAGGAAAAGCATTTGACAAAATCCAAGATGCATTTATGATAAAAACCCTACAAAAAATTGGAATAGATGGTCTCTACCTCAAACTAATAAAAGCCATCTATGTGAAACCAACAGCCAGTATCTTACTAAATGGTCAAAAACTCAAATCCTTCACACCAAAATCAGGAACAAGGCAAGGATTTCCCCTATCACCACTCTTGTTCAATATAGTTCTGTTAACATTAGGCATGGCAATTAGACAAGAGAAAGAAATAAAAGGAATAAAGATAGGAAATGAAGAAGTCAAATTGTCAGTGTTTGCAGATGAGATAATACTCTATATAGAAGACCCCAAGAACTCCACCAAAAGTCTTCTAGACTTAATAACCAAATTCAGGCAAGTAGTTGGTTACAAGGTCAACATACAAAAATCAATAGATTTCCTCTACACAAATGACAGACTCACTGAGAGAGAAATAGGGCAAATAATTCCTTTCAAAACAGCATTCAAAATACTGAAATACCTAGGAATCAACCTAATGAAAATAAACCAAAGACCTTTTCTCTGAAAACTATGGCACTCTGAAAAGAGAGAATGAAGATGATATCAGAAAATGGACAGACATCCCCTGCTCCTGGGTAGGAAGGATTATATAGTGAAAATGGCCATACTTCCAAAACTGCTATATAGATTTAATGCAATTCCAATTGAGATCCCAGCAGCATACTTCGTGAACCTTGAGAAAACAACCCAAAAATTCATTTGGAGCAAGAAGAGACCCAGAATAGCAAAAGCAATTCTAGGTAACAGAGACATGGCAGGGAGTATCACAATCCCCAACCTGCAACTATACTACAAATCTACTGTGATAAAAACAGCATGGTACTGGCAAAGAAACAGACCTGAGGACCAGTGGAACAGATTAGAAGATGCAGAAACAACGCCAGACACACTCAGCCATCTCATCTTTGATAAAGGAGCCAAACACCCTCACTGGAGGAAAGATAGCCTCTTTAATAAATGGTGCGGGAAAAATTGGGTTCAATTTGCCAAAGATTAAAACTAGACCTATATCTCTCACCATGCACTAAACTAAAATCTAAATGGTTTGAATATCTAAATATTAAAATAGAAACGCTGAACCAGTTGGAACAAAGGTTAGGTAAGACATCGGTGTAGGAAAAGATTTTATGAACAAATCCTCAGTTGCCCATGAACTAGCACCAACAATCAACAAGTGGGATCTCTTCTTATTAAAAAGCTTCTGCACAGCAAGAGAAACCACCAGCAGTGTGAAGAGACAACCCACAATGTGGGAAAAAATCTTCACCTGCTTTTCCTCAGACAAAGGCCTACTATCTCAAATGTTTGAAGAACTGAAAAAGATCAGACCTCCCAAATTTAAAGACCCAATCCAAAAATGACAATCTGAAATGAACAGACATTTCTCAGACAAAGAAGTTGAAATAGCAAATAAATACATGAAAAAAAATTCAGCATCACTGGTCATTTGAGAGATGCAAATGAAAACAACACTGAGATTCCACCTCACTCCAGAAAGAATGGCTGCTATCATGAAATCAACCAATAACAAATGCTGGCAGGGCTGTGGGGAAAGAGGAACCCTGCTCCACTGCTGGTGGGAGTGTAGACTGGTGCAACCACTGTGGAAATCAGTATGGAGTTACCTCAAAGAACTAGGACTGGAAGTCCCATTTGACCCTGCTATTCCACTGCTTGGCATCTTCCCCAAAGAATTAAAAGCATCATACCACATTGATATATGTGCACCCATGTTCATAGAAGCACAGTTTGTGATAGCTAAAACATGGAAACACCCTAAATGCCCATGAATTGTAGATTGGATTAAAAAATATGTGATTTTTAATAAAATGGAGTACTACTCAGCCATAATAAATGAGAAATTAGACATTTATAGCTAAATGGATGCACATTGAGGCGATACTCTTAAGTGAAATAAATAGGACACACATGTATAAATACTGAATAGTTTCTCTGGTGTGAGAAACTGAAAGTGTAAATAAGGACTAAAATGTATAATAGGTAATATGAAATAGAAAGAAAAGGGGCAAAGGGGAAGGAAGTGGGAGGGGTAGGGGAAAGGAAAGAAGGGAATGGTATTAATATGATAAAATTGAAAAATAGGAGCAAAATCTTTGTAAATAGGGAAGAATGGAGGGGTTGAAGAGAGGGCTGGGCATGGGTGAAAAATAAGAACCAAGAGAGATTATGTAAAGGTCCAAATTTCCAATGATGAATGTCTTTATATTGTATACCTAAAATGTACCAATGAATCGAATGAATAATCAATAATGCTAAATAGAAACAAAAGGTCCAAAGGGGTAGGGGTAGTGGGAGGGGCAGGGGAAAGGAAAGAAGGGATAGAAAAAATGATGAGAAATGGATAAAATGGAAATAAAGTCTTTGTAAATAGGGAAGGGAGGCCTAGGAATGGGGAATAAATATGAACCAAGTTGCATCATGTAAATGTACAAGTTCCCAATGAGAAACGTAATTGTGTTGTATACCTAAAATGTACCAATAAAAAAATTTAAGAAATAAAATGAAATAAAATATAATTGTATGTATAAATAAATCTATTACTATTTAAATAAATGTATATCATTTTTCAGACACCTTGACCAAAAATGAGCTTGCAACTTTCTTGTTGTAATTTCATATATTAGGAGAAGAATATGTATCCACACAGCAGAAAGAATTACTATGACTTTTATCCTCATAATGAGAAGCTGACATTAAAAAATGTTTTTCGTATATGTTTACAATATAATAAATATATGCATCACGGCAGTGGAACATATACACATCACATCTTGTAGCCCTATATTTAGATTGTGTAGAAATAAAAGCATTCAGCAAGGGATGATTTTTTTCTGACATATAATCAATACCATTATAAAAGTAATTTTATTTTACAATAGATATGGATGGAATTTGAAAATAAATATAATGATGATCTTTGAGAAGGCTTGATCTCTGGTGGCTTCCTTGTATAGATTGGAAAAATTGGAAGAAAACTAAAGTCATGTTAAATAATCCCAAAGAAAATCATTTCAAAAAAAGAAAAGTAGACTGTCATTTGAAAGCTTTAAATAAAGTTGCTCACCTTGTACCCCACAAAAGCTTATTCAGAAAACCCAGAGAAGCCAGACTTCCTGGTGCACATCTTTAATCCCTGCACAATGGGAGGAGGAGAAAGGAGAATCTGAAGTCCAGCATGAGCAGCTGGAGGAGTTAGCAAAAAGAGCTGGTTCTTTGAAACAGTAAACAAAATAGGCAAACAAACATAGCCAAACTCATCAAAAGCTGCAAAGATCCACATCAGTGAAATTAGAAATGAAAAAGGTAAATTTACAACAGATACTACCAAAATCCAGAAAATAATTAGAAACTACTATGAAAAATTGTATTACACCAAATTAGAGAATCTTGAATAAATGGACAGATTCCTAGACAAATATGAAACACCAAAAACTGAACCAAGGTGATAGGAAAAACTATACAAATAGTGAAATTGAGACTAATTAAAAACCTACCAATTTGGAAAAGTCCAGGATCTGATGGATTTACCACCGCATTCTACAAGACACTCAGGGAAGATATAATGCCAATACTCCTCAAACTCTTGAATGAAATTGAAAGGGGAGGAGTACTTCCAAATTCATTTCTGGAAGCTAGCATTACTCTGATTCCAAAACCAGATAAGGATGAAACTAAAAAGAAAAACTAAAGACCAGTCCTGTTAATGAACATACATGCAAAACTCCTCAAAAAATACTGGTAAATAGAATACAACAAATCTTCAAAAAGATAATACATCACAACAAGTTTCATCCCAGGGATGTAGGGACAGTTGGATAATTGTAACATACCATATAAAGAGAAGCAAGGACAAAGTCAGATGATTCTATTAGCTGGAGAAACTTTTGACAAAATACAATATCCATTCATAGTAAAAAATCCTGAAAAAATATGTATAGAAGGACCATATCTTATTTGATAAAAGCCATTTATAACAAATAAATGACTAACATCATATTAAATGGGGAAAAGGTAAAAGCTTTCCCTCTGTAGACAGAAACAAGATGAGGATGTCAACTATCACCACTCCTGTTCAATATAATTCCTGTTACATTAGCCAGAACAATTAGGGAAAAGAATGAAATGAAAGGAATATGCTTAAGAAAGGAAGAAGTGAAATTTTTATTATTTGTACATGTCATGATATTTTACATAGAAAACCCAAAAAATTCTACTAAAAGACTCCTAGAATTAATAACCAAATTCAGTAGTGTAGCAGGATACAAAATCAACAAACAGAAATCAATAGTGTTCCTGTACAACAATAATGAACTCACTGAGAAACAAATTAAGAAAATAATACCATTCACAGTACCAACAAAATATTAAGTAATTAGGATTTAACCTAATGAAGTGAAAAACCTCTACAATGAAAACTACAGTACTCTGAAAAAGGAGACAGAAAAGAATCTCAAAATGGACAGATGTCCCTCCCATCTCCCTGGTTAGGCAAAACCAACATCGTTAAAAAGGGCCATATTGCCCTAACTAATACATAGATTTAATGCCATCCCAATCAAAATACCAATATTCTTCACAGTACTAGACATCATTCTAAGATTCATATGGAAGCAGAAGACACCCAGGACAGCAAAAGTAATCCTATGCAATAACAAGAGCAAAGCAGGAAGCATCCTAATCCTGCATTTCACATTATATTACAAAGCTACAGTGATTAAATTAAAGAGCATGTGAACCAAAGAAATAAAATACAGAATGCAGAAACAACCCCTGACATGTTCAGCCCACCTAATATTTGATAAAGGGGCAAAAATCATATGTTGCAAATTACACACAATGTAGGAATATGGACATGTGAATAGATAATTTCAATATGTAAGAAAAAATAAGTTCTTTTGTCTAGGGGAGTGAAAAATATTTAAAGGAGCTAACAGAAAGAGCATTGCTAAGACAATACTGTGGGGGCATGGAAGTTTTTCTCAAAGGAAAACTATTTGACATGAAATCTAAAGAATATATAAGATAAAGTAGAAGGGAGAAAGCCTTTCCAGCCATCCATCAAATAGCAGGTATTAAAATATAGAGGAAACAAAGAAGTCATGTCCTGTTTTAGGGAATTGGAAATTGGTTGAATAAAGCCAGAAGAGTAATAGAGTAAGGGTGCTAAATATTGAGCTGCAGAGATAGAACAATGCCAGGTTGTGAAATCCCTGTCTGATAGACAAAGTGAGGAATTCAGACTTCATTCTAAAAACAATGAAGGATCATTGAAGAATTCCATTTTCTAAATACCTGTATTGAGCCTTTTCCTTCAATGTGAGAATATTTGAAGATAGGGAATTTAAGAAGGTGATATTAAATGAGATTATAGATGTGTTTCTATTGTAATAGAATAAGTAACAAAAGCAAAGGAAGAGATTAAAGTATGTTGCCTCTTCCCCCTGCACACCCAAAACAAAGCTCATTTGAAGACACAGCAAGAAGGTGACTGCCTATAAGCCAGTAAGAAAAGCCTCACCATAAGTCATCTTTAGTCTTGAACTTCTGGTATAACAAAATCAATTACTGTTGTTCAATGTGTTCAGTCTATTGTATTCTGTTACGACAGTCTAACCCTACCAGTATATATGTATGTAAAATTTCTTTCTGAAAAATTACTACAGAGGTGAGAAAAATGGATAGTTAAATTGCTAGAAATTGGGGATCAATTTTCAGAGAAAATTTGTAGTTGCCTAACATAGTAGACACTAATAGTTTCTAGTAATTAAACTCAGACCACTCAATAATTGAGTTATGACATAAGAGGTTATGGCACAGAACATCTGTAGCAATGTGCATACATGAGACAGAAAAAGAGACAATAACATAAATGGAAATGAAATGATGTGGATCATATGAATTTCATTCTAAAGAAGTATCGGCTTCCTAATGTTGCTATACCAGAAACTGAGTGGCTTAAACAACAGAAATTTATCTTATAGCCTGGAAGCTAGAAGTCTAAGATTCAAGTGATGGCAAGACTGGTTCCTTCCTGAGACTATAACGGAGATTCTATTTCATGTCTTTTAGTTTGCAGCCTTTGATGTTCTTGGCACATTGAAAACATTATTCTAATCTTCATCTTCGTTTTAACAGTACATTATATCTTCTGTGTCTTTTCCAAATGTCCTCTTTTTATAATAATGGTGGCCATGCTAGATTAAAGACCTATCTTGCTACAATATGACCTCAACTTATGTAATTACATCTAGATAAAATCTTGATGCTAAATAAGGTCACATTTTCATTTTAAGATACTAGGCTTCAGGGCTTCAATATATGAACTTTATTGAGGACATGAGTCAACACAAAGCACAGAAACAAAAACAACTACTATCTTCTTTACTGAAATATTCCATTTGCCCAGGTTTGCATCTCTGCACATTTTAAAACTATCTTTGTAATCTGCAAAATTCTTGGTATAACATTAAAAGTTTCTTTTGTACTGTACATATGGTTTTACTTAAAACTTTATTTTGCTTTTTTCACTTTCATTTTCTCTGCAAAGGGACATTTAACTCTTGAAATTACTAAATCTTTTACTCATTTTTTTAAAGGAACTTTAATCTAGATGATGGTAACTCAATGTGATGACAGCATAGATTTCCCTAAACCCTCAGTGTTTCTAATGAATCTTGGTCACCCTTTAAACAGCCCTTTCTATGATTGTGGTCACTGGAATATGTCCCATCACCAATAGCATGACAGAAAACAAGGAAGTCAGTTCACGGACAGGACCTGGTGGTGGAAGAACAATGGATTTCCTTTCTTTTTCTGAACATAGTCAAGTATTAAGACTTTTAGTAATAATAATTTTCTAACAGTGAAAGTATTAAAACAGTATTTCATAGGGTAATGCAGAATCAGAAAATAATTTAGTTGGTTATACTCTCTATCCCAGATAAACTCTAAGATGAACATTTAATACATTTTATGTAGTCTTTTTCTAGCCTTTGTACTTCACATTCTCCTCTTCAATTTCTAATTATTATTATTACACATTTTCTTCATATTAGCATCATACTAATTTATCTGTTCTTTTCCCATATACCATTCATCGCGAATATTTCTTGATAGGAAGATGAATTGTTGGAATTTGGGTTTGGAAATTAGCATGGCAACAGAAAAGCCATCCTATCAAGATTATAACATTTTCAAACTGGAAGAAGTTGGTCCACAAGTCATATCTCATGGTTTCTAGTGTCAGGGAACATGCTCTTTCTGTCTTGTTCTCCATAGACCTTTCTGCTTCTAAGGTCACCTCATTTTCCTACTGGGGTGTGGGAACTCGAATTAATTTATCTAGCTCTGACTAGTGTGTGTCTGCTAATGAAAGAGTTGCTCTTCCTGTGGATATGTACAATTGCACTCACTCCCCTCTGTTTAGAGATGGACCCCCACGTTTACTTAAATGACTTGCTTAAATGTGAGTCTGGTGCTTGTGTTTGGTGCCTTATTTAGTAAACAATTAGTCTGTGAGCCACAGTATCAGTTTGGATTTAAAATCAATAATACAATGGTAGGATGATTCTTTCTTAGTAAATTTATGCTAATAATTATGAGAGAAACATTTCAAAATATCCCATATTTAAAATGCACTCTTGGACGCTGAATCACCCTGCTGCAGACAGGCAGGTCTGCCCACAACCTACTGAGGTCCCCAGTCCCACGGAACACTCCGAATCAGCCCACTGCAGACAGGAAGGTCTGTGCAGGCCCTACCGAGGTCCTGAGTCACGCGGAAGACACCGAATCACCCCACTGCAGACAGGCAGCCACCTGATTCCACATTATAAAGGCGCAGAGGACACCAGACCACCAGACCAAGGTACTGAGTCCCACTGTTCCCGGCCTAGAAGTAGGAGCTTCTGAGCCATCGTCCCACTGCTCCTGGTCCAGAGGAAGGTGCTTCCCGGTCACCATCCCTCCCACTGCTCCCAGCCCAGAGGAAAGGGCTTTTGGGGCACCTTCTGTCCTGCTGTTTCTGGTCCAGAGGAAGGGGCTTCCGGGCCACCATCACACTGCTCCTGGTCCAGAGGAAGGGGTTTCCTGGCCACCATCCCTCTGGCTGCTCCCAGTCCACAGGAAAGGGCTTTTGGGTCACCATCCCTACCCCTGCTCCCAGCCCCTGTCCCACCTCACCCACCTCAGAGGAGGTAATCCGTGCAGGCCTTAACAGCCCCCCCCGCCTCAGTCTAAATGTGAAAACATGTAAATAAGTCTCAAAAACAGACTTCCAGATCACCTACAGCAACCCCAAAGGGAAAGGAGATGGAACACTCTGATACTCAACCACCTGGACCCAATGAACTGGCAACAAAAGGGGATCTGGAAAAAATGAAATCAGACATAATTTCTCAGATAACAGGAGAAATTGTGCCCTTACTGCAAGACATGATTAATAAATCTAGAGAGGAGCTGAGGAACATGATGGAATCCCATCATAAGAAAAAAATGGAATCCATAAAACAGATGCAAATAGATTTCCAGGAGATGAAAAACTCCATTGAAAGTCTACACAGCAGAATGACCAGTGTGAGGATAGAACTTCAGATATAGAAGATAAGATTGCAATTAGTGACCAGGAAAAGAAAAATTGCTTCAAAATTATAAGGGAACATGAGAAATCAATGCAGCAGCTGCTAGATGATGCAGAAAAGAATAACATAAGACTGATTGGGCTCAATGAAGAAACAAGAGAGAGTGCAGATGACATAAAAAATCTCTTCACAGAAATAACGGCAGAAAACTTCCCAAGCAGGGGAAAAGAACTTGACATACAGATAAGTGAGGCATATAGGACTCCAAATAGCCTTCATCAAAAAAAAATCTACACATAGGCATATAATTGTTAAGATTCCAGAAACACAACAGAAGAACAAAGTTCTCCAAGCAGTCAGAGAAAAGAAACAAATCACATACAAAGGAAAGCCCATCAGAATCACAGCAGACTTCTCAACACAAACCATCAAGCCAAGAAGAGCTTGGAGTGACATATTCCAAGCTCTAAAAGAAAACAACCTCCAACCCAGATTGATGTACGCTGCAAAACTATCTTTCAAAATGGATGGAGATATAAGATAACTTTCATGACAAAGAGCACCTTATTAACTTCGTGAATACCAAACCAGCACTCCAAAGAATTTTACACAATAGCCTAGGAACAGACATTGAGGACCACAATCCCAGGAAACAAAGCAGAATGGACCCATCTGGCATGACAAGAAATTAAATGGAAAGGGGGAGAACCCAACAAAAAGAAAAAGTCATGGCAATGACAAGTCAATATGTTTCAGTTATAACCATCAACGTTAATGGTCTCAATTCACCAAGCAAAAGAAATAGACTGGCAGAATGGGTCAAGGAGCAAAATCCAACAATATGCTGCATACAAGAAACACACATAATTCAAAATGAAACTCATAAACTGAAAGTTAAAGGGTGGAAAACAATACTGCATGTGACAGGAACCCGAAAAAAAGCAGGAGTAGCTATCCTCTTTGCAGATCAAGTAGATTTCAAACCAACACTGATTAAGAGAGATGAAGAAGGACACTACATCCTTGTAAAGGGAAGGATCCAAGAGGAAGAGATGATAATCATGAATATCTATGCACCAAACACTAGTGCACCCAACTATATAAAACAAATACTAATGCACATGAAAAGTCATATATGCACTAATACAATTATAGTCGGGGACCTCAACACCCCACTGTCACAAATAGATAGATCAACTAGACAAAAAATCAGTAATGAAATACTAGAACTCAATTGAACTCTTGAACAAATGAACTTAACAGATGTTTACAGAGTCTCCCACCCCACAAAATCAGAATCCACATTCTTCTCAGCTGCACATGGGTCATTCTCCAAAAGAGACCACATACTTACACATAGAACATGTTTAAGTAAGTGTAAAGGAATTGAAGTTATCCCCTGTATATTATCACACCATAGTGCAATGAAATTGGAGATCCATAGCAAAAGAAACTCAAAATATTTCATAAACATGTGGAAATTGAACAACACACTTCTGAATAACCAATGGGTCACAGAGGAAATTAAAGAAGAAATCAGACAGTTCCTTCAATTAAATGACAATGACAATACAACATATTGGAATCTATGGGACACAATGAAAGCAGTCTTATGAGGGAAATTCATAGCAGTGAATACGCATATTAGGAAAACAGAATGAGCCCAATTAAACAACCTGATGCTGAACCTCAAGCTTCTAGAAAAAGAAGAGCAGGACAACCCCAAAGCTCATACAAGGGAGGAAATTATAAAGATCAGAGGAGAAATCAATGCAATGGAGACTAAGAGAACGATACAAAAAAATCAAAGAAGCCAAGAGTTGGTTCTTCGAAAGAATCCACAAAATTGACAAACCTTTAGCCAAACTTGTCAGAAAAAGGAAAGAAAAGGCCCAAATCCATGCAATTAGGAATGAAAAGGGTGAAATCACAACAGACCCAGCAGAAATCCAGATGATCATCAATACCTACTTCCAGAGCCTATACTCCAATAAGATGGACAACACAGAAGAAATGGACAGATTCCTAGATACATATGAATTACCAAAATTGAACAAAGAAGACCTAAAAATTCTGAACAACCCAATATCAATCAATGAAACTGAAACCATAATTAAAAACTTATCAACTAAGAAAAGCCCAGGCCCTGATGGCTTCACTGCTGAACTCTACAAGACATTTAGAGAGGAACTGCTGCCACTATTGTGTAAACTCTTCAATGAAATTGAAAGGGAAGCAATACTCCCAAATTCATTCCTGGAAGCAAGCATCACCTTGATCCCCAAAGCAGAGAAAGACCCAACTGAAAAAGAGAATGATAGGCCAATCTCACTAATGAACATAGATGCAAAAATCCTGAATAAGATACTGGCAAACATAATGCAGAAGATCATCAAGAAGATCATACACCCTGATCAAGTGGGATTCATCCCAGGGATGCAAGGATGGTTCAATATACGAAAATCAATTAATGTAATACATTTTATCAATAGAGCCAAGGACAAAAACCATATGATTATCTCCATACATGCAGAAAAAGCATTTGACAAAATCCAACATGCATTTATGATAAAAACCCTACAAAAAATTGGAATAGATGGTCTTTACCTCAAACTGATAGAAGCCATCTATGAAAAACCAACAGCCAATATCATACTAAAAGGTCAAAAACTGAAATCCTTCACACTAAAATCAGGAACATGACAAGGATGTCCACTATCACCACTCTTGTTCAATATAGTTCTGGAAATATTAGCCACAGCAATTAGACAAGAGAAAGAAATAAAAGGAATAAAGATAGGAAATGAAGAAGTCAAATTGTCATTATTTACAGATAACATGATCCTCTATATAGAAGACCCCAAGAACTCCACCAAAAGTCTTCTAGACTTAATAACCAAATTCAGTCGAGTGGCTGGTTACAAGGTCAACACACAAAAATCAATAGCTTACCTCTACACCAATGACAGGCTCACTGAGAGAGAAATAGGGCAAATAATTCCTTTCAAAACAGCATTCAAAATACTGAAATACCTAGGAATCATCCTAATGAAAGAAATCAAAGACCTCTTCTCTGAAAACTATGGCACTCTGAAAAGAGAGATTGAAGATGATATCAGAAAATGGACAGACATCCCCTGCTCCTGGGTAGGAAGGATTGATATAGTGAAAATGGCCATACTTCCAAAACTGCTATATAGATTCAATGCAATTCCAATTGAGATCTCAGCACCATACTTCATAGATCTCAAGAAAACAATCCAAAAATTCATTTGGAGCAAGAAGAGACCCAGAATAGCAAAAGCAATTCTAGGTAGCAGAGACATGGCAGGGGGTATCACAATCCCCAACCTGCAACTATACTACAAATCTACTGTGATAAAAACAGCATGGTACTGGCAAAGAAATAGATTTGAGGACCAGTGGAACAGATTAGAAGATGCAGAAACATCACCAGACACACTCAGCCATCTCATCTTCGACAAAGAAGCCAAGCACCCTCACTGGAGGAAAGATAGCCTCTTTAATAAATGATGCTGGAAAAATTGGGCTTCAACTTGCCAATGATTGAAACTAGACCTGTATCTCTCACCATGCACTAAACTAAAATCAAAATGGAATAAAAATGTAAATATTAAAATAGAAACTCTGAACCAGTTGGAACAAAGGTTAGGTAGGACTCTTGAAGACATCGGTGTAGGAAAAGATTTTATGAACAAAACCTCAGATGCCTGTGACCTAGTACAGCCAATCAACAAATGGGATCTCTTCTTATTAAAAGGATTCTGCACAGCAAGAGAAACCACCAGCAGTGTGTAGAGACAACCCACAATGTGGGAAAAAAATCTTCACCTGCTTTTCCTCAGACAAAGGTCTACTATCTCGAATCTATAAAGAACTTAAAAAGATCAGACCTCCCAAATTAAAAAACCCAATCCAAATATGGGCATCTGAAATGAACAGACATTTCTCAGACAAAAAGTAGAAATAGTAAATACATGAAAAAATGTTCAACATCACTGGTCATTCGAGAGATGCAAATGAAAACAATGCTGAGATTCCACTTCACTCCAGAAAGAATTGCTGCTATCATGAAATCAACCAATAACAAATGCTGGTGGGGCTGTCGTGAAAGAGGAACCCCGCTCCACTGCTGGTGGGGGTGTAGACTGGTGCAACCACTGTGGAAATCAGTATGGAGATACCTCAAAGAACTAGGACTGGAAATCCCATTTGACCCCACTATTCCACTGCTGGGGATCTTCCCCAAAGAATTAAAAGAATCATACCACAGTGATATATGTTCACCCATGTTCATAGCAGCGCAGTTTGTAATAGCTAAAACTTGGAAACAACCCAAATGCCCATCAACTGGGGACTGGATAAAGAAAATGTGGTTTTTTAATAAAATGGAGTACTACTCAGCCATAAAAAATGAGAAATTAGAGACATTTATAGCTAAGTGGATGCACATTGAAGCAATACTCTTAAGTGAAATAAATAGGCCACACATGTGTAAATACCAAATAGATTCTGTGGTGTGAGAAACTGAAAGTGTAAATAAGGACGTAATGTGAAATAGGAAGAAAAGGAGCAAAGGGGGAGGAAGTAGGAGGGCTAGGGGAAAGGATAGAAGGGAATGGGATTAATATGAGAAAATGGAAAAATAGGAACAAAATCTTTGTAAATAGGGAGGACTGGAGGGGTTGAAAGGAGGGCTGGGCAAGGGTGAAAAATAAGAACCAAGAGAGACCATGTAAAGGTGCAAATTTCCAATGATGAATGTCATTATATTATATACCTAAAATGTACCAATTATTAGAATGAATAATTGATAATGCAAAATAGGAAAAAAAGGTCCAAAGGGGTAGGGGTAGTGGGAGGGACAAGGGAAAGGAAAGAAGGGAAAGGAAAAATGATGAGAAATGGAAAAATTGGAAATAAAGTCTTTGTAAATAGGGAAGGGTGGAGGGGGTGAAGGGAGGGCTAGGAACGGGGAAAAAATAAGAACCAGGATGCATTATGTAAAGGTACAAGTTCCCAATGAGAAATGTAATTGTGTTGTATACCTACAATGTACCAATAAAAGAATTTAATACAAAAAAAAATGATACACTCTTTAAGAATTAAGAGTTTAGGCATCAGAATCTGTCTTCATCTAAAAATATATTTTTTTACTGAAATATAATGAATGGTTTTATAAAGTACACTTATTTTAAAATAACAGAGGGATGATTACCTTTATTAAGGCAAAGAAGATTTCCATAATTTGATGCAAAATATTTCAAACATTTACTTTCTTAGTGTTGAAGAAAATAATATTACTAAGGTAGATAATTTAGTGATTTTGAAATTATGAAAGCTTCTAGGTACTTTATTTCTCAAGGAAAAGATTGTATCTTGAACTAATTATCACATTTACAATAACCATTTTATAGCATATAACCACAAACCATCACCTAATTTGTGATCATAGAGCAATGTGAGAGAATGTCTGATCAATTGACAACCAACAAAATTACTTTAGTAGTGGGTGTTATGCCTTTAAGTATTTTTCTTTCAAACTTTTTTCTAGTGCTAATCTATGTAATAAAAACTGGAACACTGTAATAGTGTATTATGACTGTTTTTCTGCCTTATTAGACAAGATAAATTGTGTAATCTTCATTCATAGCTCAAAGTGAAGGAGTGAGTCATTTTATTACCTGTGGATCAAACCAATTTAGGCTACTCTTTCTGAACACTACCACAGAGACTCAGGAAATGAAAATTCATAATAATCCATAGCAATGTCAACCTCAATACAAAGTTAAGCCTTTCCAATGTGCATGGCACTGTTTGGCCAAGTAGAATTCTATTGACTGCAGAAGTTCTCCTCAAGCCATCTGCTCTGACACAGGTCATTTCTCCCTTGGACAATTCCTGTACCTGTTTCTCCTTCAGCTCTTTCCACTACTTCACATTTTCCTGTACACGTGGTACAATTCAGTTGGTTAGCTTTAATAGCACAAGAGGGATTTACTGATATGTGTGTACCTGATGTCTAGATTTGTATATGACACATTCTGAGCACCAAAATATATGTATTAGACAATAAATTTTAAAAACATTTAGTTTTCTTTAGAGACACCCTTTAGAACATAGACTACTTGTGGGTACTTCTTTATATTTGGGCTTTTAAGGAGGAGCCTGTTAACTTAGGATGCAAATTATTTCCTGTGGATTCTAGTTATGATAAATAATAATAGATGCTTTCTCCAAAATCACATCAAACACAAAAATCATGTGTCATCAACAAAGTCCAGCTAAAAATAGAAGTGGTGAGAAAAATGCAGTTCGCTGTAGTTTAGAAATCACGTGGTATTTTAACTCATGGAAATCTTCAGTGGTCCTAAATTTAAGAGAGTTTGATCAAGTTTAATCCAACTTTTCATATTTACTTACTTATAAATAGAGATTTCATACAGCACCATCCTGTTGCTTTGTGAAACATAAAATCATTCTATTAGTTGTATCATATTGCATGCAGTTTTTTCCATTCATTCTTATGGTATTTATGAATAAATAACTCTGTTTTAGGATAAATAGATGAGTAATATGTCCTTAGTCTAAAAGATTAGCATAGGGCCGGGGATTTAGCCCAGTGGTTCTGCTGCCTGCCTCACAAGCACAAGGTCCTGAGTTCGATCCCCAGTACCAAAAAAAAAAAAAGATTAGCATAATGAGAAGGCATATTTAAAATAGAAATAAGAAAATGAGTAGCAAAATGTATGTGTCCCATGTAGGCTTCAGTATTCTTGATTCTTTAAATATGCACAGTTCTTGAAGGGCCATGTCTGACAGTTATCCCTTTACTCAGGTGCATACTTAAGAATGAATTATTCATTGAACTATAGTGTGGTCATTTCATTCATGTCTATTTGTTATATTTATTTTGAAATCCTCTAATTCAGTAATTCTTGGGCTGTTAGAGTATGTTTTGACTTATTTAAGAGAGATGTAACTGAAAGTGTAAATAAGGATTAAAATGTTTAAAATGAATAATTGATAACTCGAAATAGGAAAAGGTCCAAAGGTGTAGTGGTGATGTGAGAGGAAGGGGAAGGGAAAGAAGGGAAAGGAAAAATTATGAGAAAAGTAAAAAAAATGGAAATGAAGTCTATGTAAATAGGGAAGGGTGGAGGGCGTGAAGGGTGCACAGGTAATGGGGGAAAGAATAAGAACCAAGACACATCATGTACAGGTACAAACACTCAATGATAAATGTAAGTGTATTGTATACCTAAAATGTACCAATAAAAGAGTTTAAAAAGAAAAAAAGAGAGATGTATAATATTTTAGGGAATATACAATCTTTAAAATTTGTATAAACCCTTAAAGATTGATATCCATACATAAAATATGCTGTCAGGTTCAAATTTCAGGTTAAGAACTTTAATGTAAGGAATGTATTTGTATCTTCATTTTTCCTTCAGGAAAATAAGGTTTAGAGTAAGGTTTCTTTTGTCCACGAAAATCAACTAAGTGGAAGAGTGCAATTCAAACCCAGGACATCTGAGTCCTCATTTAATGTGCTCTTCACCAAGCCACAGCTATGTCTTTTTCAACACTCACCTAACAAAGATAATACAACTTTTTTTGGAAGAAATATTTTTTCAATGGTTTCTCAAAGTAACTAAATAAACCACAATGTTAGTTTAATGTGTTTAAAACTGTATTTAAAGTATTAGTTAGAACAAATGCCTGAAGAATTAAATGTATTTAGAATTCACATATTTAAACTACATTTCTGATAAGGTTTCATTCATTAGGACATCATTTTTATTCTGAAATATTGAATGAATGCTGACCAATCACCCCTTGCAGTCTTAGGTAATGGCTCACATTGATCAGAAAGCACAGACCACTATCAATTTGTTAGTGTTGGCTGACTGATAAAGTTTGTCAGTCTTGCCATGCTCTTAAGGTATCACATTCGTCTTTCAGAAGAATCAGGAAATATCTGAAAATTTTCTGTAACTTTTCCCCAGACACTCTTAAGTAGCCCTAAAAGATGAATAAGAATACATCAGTTTTGCTGAGCATTCTGACACACACCTGTAAGCCTAAGCATTTAGGAGGCTGAGGCAGGAGGATTTTAAGTCGCAATCCAAATTGAGCTACATAATGAGTTCAAGGCTGGCCTAGACTACAAAGGAAGGCCCTGTCTTTAAAAAGTTAATTTATATTAACTACTAGTAACTAGCGGTCCTCTCGTCACTTCTATTTTCACTCTTTACTGTTTACATGGGATAATAAAACTAAAATTATGATAATTTCTGTTATGAGATCTATTAAATAACAAGGCTTTTGGGAAGCATAAAGATTAGTGTTACGTTTTGTGTTTACATATAGGAAAGGTGAAAAGATACGGAGTGAAATCTCAATTCTATCCTGACCAGATACATGAACTCATGAGCACTCTTTAGCTACTCTTCAGTAGTTCTTTCTATCCATTTGATAATGCTAATAATGCCTATTTCAAACAAAATTATGCTTTTAGTGTTTATATGTAAGTTCTGCATCTGGTATTTAAAAGGTGCCAAAAAAATTTGTTCCCATAAATCTTTTCAAAGATATTATCATTCAAAGTCTTTAATAATAAATATTCTATAAAAATGTCTTCACTAAATCTTTCCACATAAATTTGTTGGCTAAATCCTTTGGCCACCTTCCACACCCTCATGTGAGAGTGTGTCTACTTGGTCTGCTGCAGTTGTTGATGTGCAGCTACAAATGTTTTTAAGCCAAAATGGTTAAAAAAAAAAAAGTGGTCTCCAGTTGTTTTAAAATACACATACAATTTTTGACTATGAGGAAAAAAAATTACCTTATATTGTATTACACTACATTTGTGTTTATGTTTGCATAGAATACCTGCTATTTTGTGTTTGTTTTGAGGATAGAGTTAGCTCACATTGCTGATACATTAGTAAATTGACTTTAAAAAATCAGAAATACATTTAAATTGTGTCAGAGGTATTTTTTGTTAAATATTATTTTCAATTTAGAATGACTTTTTTGTTCAGAGTTCCGAAATGTTTATAAAATCTTATATCTAAGAATCTATCCTGAAGAGTTGATGTAGGAAAAATCACAGATATTACTCATTCACTAATTCATTCCTTCACCCAGTATTTAATTGCTTGCTATGTTCAGAATACAGGTCTAAGCTTGGATGCAAAACCTTATCCATTTTGCACTCATGAAGTCAAGAAATAGATATACTTCCTTCTTCACTTCTCATCCCCTATGGAAAAACAAACACCAATACAGTTAAGAAGCAAGTTGCCTGTCATGACTTGCCTCAGTCTCTAGAAACTATCTCTCATTTTTCAGACTTTTTTTCTCACTCTGGCTCGCTACCCAACTAATATCAACTGATTCTAAATTTCTTTTCATTTGTCTTTCTTCTGTCTTTCTTTTAACTTTTTCTTTCTTTCTTTCTTTCTTTCTTTCTTTCTTTCTTTCCTTCCTTCCTTCCTTCCTTCTTTCTCCTTAATTCTTTCTTTACTTCTTTCTCCCCCTCCTTGCTACTTGTTATGTATTTTCTTTTCTTTTGACAATAAAGTCAAGTTCCAGCTTCCTTTTAGGGAAACAACCAACCAGCCTTTAAACTCAGTCATCCTGGAATATTAATCAGGTCCTGCACTTCTGCATAAGGTTGCAAAGGATCCATAGACAGATTGATTTTTCTTTCTTTCTGGAATCAAGAACTTGAAAAGGCTAAGCAAGATAATTGTTTGTAACTCAGCTAGTTAAGAAATTGTGCTGTGATAAAACTGAAAATTAGATGTGTGTGTGTGTGTGTGTGCGTGTGCACATGTGCCCTTTTGTTTTGTTTTATTTTGAGATAAGTTTCCCTGTGTAGCCCAGTCTAGGTTTGAACTCAGGGTTCCCTGCCTCAGCCTCCCAGGTTCTGGGATTATAGGCATGCATCACCACACTTGGTATTTTCTTTGTTTAACATAAACCAGAAATGTATATAATTACTGATCCTTATTATGCTGGGGTTTTAGGCTTTGCTCTAACTTTTGAAAGTTCTGCTTAATCTTTTCCATTGATTCCATTTTGGATTACATTACACAAAAATGATTTATATTGTCTGAAAGCAAATGCTCCTAATGTATACTGTTTTTATCCAGATTTTTCTGATCTGACCTTTCATTCTTTTTGAGAATTTTAATTTTAATTTTTCTTGATATCTTAAAGTAAAGTATTACACCTACCCCTAAAGTATCTTAAATCCTTATGTATTTTGTCTAGACTGGAGATCCTTCTTTATCTGTTATACAAGCTACAGTTTTTGGCATCGAACGCCAAATCTGTTCTCAGGTCAAGACAACTATCCCCTTGTTCATGGTGGAATATTTAAATATATAATAACATTTTATAAAGTCAAGCATGCGATAAGCTATGCAAAAAAGAAAGACAAGCATCCTCATAAGAGCTAAAATGCAATTCAGTATCATCTTCTTCTTTCCATGACCTTGTTTATACCTAGAATTTTGGTCCTAGAAGCCATTATCCCCAAGCACATTGTTTCATTGCTGACTTTATGTACTTCCAATACCATTCCCTCAGACAGAATATCCTTTTCATCTCTCCTTCCAGATTTTGCCTACAGTCTCCATACCATATCAATGCCACAGTGATAAGCATGTATCAATTTATGGGATCTTTTACTATGTCCAGTTACTGTGCTTGCATTACATAGATTATTACATATAAACCTCATAAAATACTATGCAGAGGAATTATAAAGCTAACTTTATAGATGTGGAAACTGGCTTTAAGTACTATGCAGTGGAGAAGTAGTAGAATTTGGATTCTGAATCAAAGCAAATGTAGCTTAGTGATTGTGCTCCCAATTACTGCAGCAAACACTTTTTCATTCTGTTAGTGGGTTTTATGTTTATGTGCCCAGAGCTACAAAATTGCAATTGTATATATGTACTGTATTTAATTTTAATTCACATATCTCTGTCTTTAATATTGAACTTTAAGCTTCTTAAAAGTAGAGAATCGGTTATGGCAGGAAAGCTATGGGAAATGTAGTATAAAACATGGCCACCCAAAACATATATATTTGGAAGAAGTTCTGGATTCAGTTTCCTACTAATATAGCTTGAAAATAAAGACTTCTCTCTGAAACTTAGTTTTCTTACCTGTAAAATTATTACAATATTTACACTGCAAGATATTAAAGAGTGTTTTCCCATAATAAACACTATGGAGTTCCTTACTGAATCAACAGTATCTAAAAATTTACTATAAGCCACTAAATCATTTTAACTCCCATTCATCTCTTATCTCTAGGATATATCAGAAATTCTTTTCTTATCTGTTCAAGATCTTGGAGAAGATAACCATGCAGTCTCTTACATTTTACAAACTAATGATAATGCAATAATTCTAATCTTTTAATGTGTATCTCAGAAATTATATTACAGAATTGAAAGGAATGAATCAATTCTCAATGTAACTATAAATTTAGTGAAGGTGTAAAATTAATGCCACTGACTTAAAGACACTATCCTATTAAGCACAATGCAAGTTTCATTATCTTTAAGAATACTTTGCCTTGTGGAGGATTTTTTTTTTTAACTCAAAGGATATAAACAAAATTCTAGTCATTTTGCACTACACTTCTGCACCTTTCCACCTACTTGTCCCTTTTTCAGATATAACTCTGCTGCATCATCTTGTGTGGTTAAAGTGTAACCAAATGTAATTTAGTAAGGAGAGAGGTGAAGCGACATGAGGCATGAAATTTGAAAATGAATGTCACACCACTTTTCATATTGAATTCTTAGCATTAATTCACATCACAGGCAACTTGATGCAAAATTTTGTTGCAAAACAGAAGGAAGTGAGGGACTTTCTTACATTCATTACAGTTGTGGGGAAGTTTGAAAAATTCCTATTAAAAATCAGACACAGATTTAGCTATTTACTGAGAGTCAGTGTCTGGCAATTCTAATGTGTGTCTCTCAGTCAATTATATCCATGGTGTCAACTTAAGATATTGACAGATATCTGTTACCAAACAGATGCATGTTTGTGATTTAGGGCAATTTCTAATTGGGTCTTCTGAGGCTACAGCTTGCTTCCTTAATTCTGCCTGTACCTTGCCTCCATACCCTACCCTTCTATCCCCCCAACCTGAACCTCCCTCGCAGTACAATATCTTTTTGTCTTTTGTAGGCTCTAACTTACATACTTCAGGAGAGAAGGAGTCAACTGAACCTAACTGAATGAATTAGAAAAAGATGTAGAAGAAGGAGATAAATATCAATAAATATTAGAATCTGTTTCTAACATTTTGGTCAACTGATAAGACATTTCTAGATAAAAGTTTCCAAAGGGAAAATTTTAAAACTCCTTTTTCAACACTTAAGCACTCAATGGCTCATTAATTTAGTAAGTGAAAGCATACTTTTCTAATTTCAATTATAAGATTACTTTTGAGCTCCTTGAATTATAAATTGAGATGCTGTATTCTACCCAGCACTTACAAAAAAAAAATTGCCTTCTTCTTAGGAAGTCTTGGTATGCATATGTTTATGAGTTTTCTTCATTTCATGTATGAGCATTTTAGATAACTGCTTATAATTTAAGAGTTAAATAAATTATAATTGCAATCCACTCTTTATATAACATAAGTTTTATGAGATACATGAATGTGAGAACACAGAGCAGTTTTGGAGGAAAATTTAGCCTAGAAAAAATTCATCTCTGTAGGCTATATATTCTAGGCATAATCATTTAATAAAAAAGTTCAACAAGGGCCCTAGGTACTGCAGGTAAGTCTTTGAAGGAACATATGCAATTGGGTGTTTAAATTCTTCTTTGTTAGTATCCAGACTCACTTCCTCAAAGCCATAAGTCAAGTCCTCAAATGTCCTTCAAAATGTTGGATGAAAGGAATAAAAGTGATACTTTAGTTCCTACTGCAATTCACAGTTAGATGGTAAAATGTAGGATTTGTGGCCAGGCAAACTTTTGATTTTATGGATTTCACATCAAACTCACTGCTTTCTGATTTATGTTTGGGCACCAATCAAATCAAAGCTTTGAGTCTCTTAGTCCCTATAAAGCATCAGGTAAAGAATCAAAGGATAAAAAATTCGGTGGAAATCATGTTAGTACCTTTATTTTAAAGGTATATTCTCCTGCATAGAAAGAGAATATGTTGCCAAATTGGTTGTTCCTTTTGATTCTGAAAAAAATTAGAATTTTTAAAAAGTGTGACTATGATATTTGTTTCTAAGTGCCATCATTGTACAGACAGTTTTCAATTAAAAATAGATAAGTTGCTTAGGTTTTTCCTGTTAACTCAATTTGTTTATTTTCACAGGAAAATTATTTTTGGCCAAATTTGTGTGGACTCTAAAATGATGTTCTTTTATTGTGTTCCTTTGTATAATCAGATTGAATTTATTTTGCTTCCAAAGTAAGCACGTTTTCTAGAAGGTGGGAACAAATACACCTTTGCATTTAATTTTCTGTAAGATATGAAATATCCTAAGCTAACCAGCCTAGGTTATTAATTATCATTTATTCCTAACTGTACTTTTAATAAGCTCAAAGAAAAACTTAATTTTCAGAAAAAAAGAATAAAATATTGCTATTTACCATAGACAATTTGATTTACATAGTACATTTCTGTAGTTTTGGAAAATAATTCATATAAATTAAAATGGAATTATTTTAAACAAAGTAAATGGTATTTTTAACTACATAACTATACTATATATTTGCCTCAAAACAACACACCTCTACCTAGTCTTATTGTTGTTACAATATTGTTAAGGTATATGAAATGCATTTCTATGTGTCTCCCTGGCAGTTAGATATATACAAACAGGTAGATATTTTCCTTTTTTTTATCATATCATGAGTGGTAATGAAAGAAGATACCAGACTCTCAGGTTGTAGGCAAAGCATTTTATTATTTATAGCAAAAGGAGTAGCCAGAATGTCAGTATGGTCTTCACACTGCTTTCTCGTATCTCCCAAGTTCCATGAGGTTAACTTGGTGCCTATGATGGATGATGGATGCCTACACATGCAATGTGCTGTATTAACACCAATGAACACTGACCTGGCAGAATTCACTGCTTTTACAGCAAATTAATGGCTGCTTCGTTTTGTGTTGGCAGAGATATTCTCTCATCCCATGCGATTGCTCACTGAAAATAAACCTTTAGAAATGGTCCAGGATAAAAAGCATATAGAGCCATGTATTTTTTGACAAGCTCAATAATATTCTACCTTAGTTATATATCTGCCTACAGAAAAAGTTCAAGTCATTTTTCTTTTCCTTGTTAAAATTATCCTAGAATTCAAATATGTTATTCTACCTAGAATGGCCACTTCGTAGTTTGTGTTTCTCCTGAAACAACAGACGATTATGAAAAAAAATCTATAAAAAGTAACCCAAGAATTAACCTCTCAGACAATAGTAACTTTATTCTTCAACCATAGATTTGCTGCTAAGTTTTTGTAGTTCTATGAAGACAAGTGCAGATTTTCCTCAGATCTTATTATTTGGTGTAGTAGTTTAATTTCAGTGAATCTCATTAAACACGGAGATATTTAGTGCTGTGGATAATGTATGTATACTTATCCAGTGATTAGTAATTGCCAGGCAGTGAGCTAAATCTATGCATAGGTTACCTTATTTAATCCTCATAAACTCCTATAAAGGAGATAATGTTATTATGGACATTTTACAGAACAAAAAAACTGAAGGCCACAAAAGTTAAATTACTTGGTGAATGTCTTTTAGCTAGATGGTCATGAAAACAAAATTAAAACCTAGTCAAAGAAGAGTTTGAGGCATTTCTCTGTACCTGTATCTTAAATTTCTGGTATAGTAAAAGAAGAGTCAGAAACATTTTATAAAGTATTCACTGGATGATCATATTAATGAATGTCTGATGAATGAATAAATTAATATTCAATACTGTGCCTTTCACTTTGATATAGTAGATTTGCATTAAAAATAACACTGCCCAGAATCTAAGCAAGATCTACATTTAAATAAAATCACAAACACTGTATTAGAAATAAAACATTCAGAAAAGGCAACTATAATATATTAAAATATGGGAGTAATATCTTATAGATAATCAATTCTTATTTTTGGAATAAATTTACAAATGTTTATGCTGAAATAGATATATACAAAATACAGCCAAAGATGAAATGAGTGCAAAATAAGCTTCCTTTTTTTTCAATATTAAGCAATTTTAGAGGTGGTGGCCTAACAGAATACATCATCAGACTCCTCATCTGTGAAATGAGAATAATGATCTACACGGTCTCAAAAGCTCCTTCCAGCTCTATCATTTGTAAATCTTCTTAATTCATATCATATGTTTCACTAGTGTGCAGCCTGTTTTCTTTTAGTTTCACATTAATTTCTTTCTTTCTCTGAGTCTATACACCAGTGCTAATTGTCATACCTAATCCATAGGCCTATTTGTAAGGGAAAACAATTCATTCAGGGCATTGCAAAACATCCAGAGTACACAGTATGAAGAGCGTAGAATGGGAGACCTGCTGTGCCTGAATTGAAACATCTGCTTCAAAAACCTTAAACATCTGGGAAAGTCATCCAGAGAATGGCCATCCACTGAGCTTTTGATCTCTCCAGTTCGGCACCGAAGCTCTGCTGGGCCGTATGCTTGATGAGAGCCAGGTTGTTCAACCCACGCCTAAAGTTTGCTTTCCCTCTTGTTTCTGCCCAGGAAATTGCACTAGCATCATTCAAATGTATAGTGAAATTGTCGTAGAACTTTGGGTGAAAATGAGGTTATGTATTACATTAGTTGGATTGAATAAGTCAGCACTGTTCTTTATAAATTAACAAAAACAAAAATAGAACAGAAGTAAAGGATAAACTTTAAAATATGTGAAGTGGATTTTTAAAAAATGCTTCTCAAATATTTTCTCCTTGATCCTTTAATAGTCCTGTGAGTATACCCATAATTACTTCCATTTTGTAGGTGAAGAAACTGCTGATCAGATAGTTATTTAAGAGCCTATAATTAGTAAATATGGGATCTGTACTCAAATCCAAATCTCCTGTTACAAATCCCTTACCATTTTTCTCCATAGCACACCATCTAACATGCCTCAGGAGACTACATACACTCAAACATGCTTGTCTCTCTAAACTAAATTGTATACATATATAAAGAAAAATATGTTTATGGAGTAAAAATAATTTACATGTGTTTTCATTTAAAAGAATTTTATGTAGCTTACGTCTTCAAGAACACATTATTCTCAAAAATTATTCACTTTTATTATCTTTTTCTCTATCCATGAAAATGGTGAAGAATATATTGAATACTGACAATGAAATCTGATCACACAAAAATGACATGAAAATATCCTTCCCAATTTTCAAAGTCTGTCATAATTTAAATGTAATTAAAACTGGAAATATTATTTAGGTACATTAAAAATGGCATTACTTTTTGGATAATCAAATTTGGCCTTGCTCTATTGTAAGGTTTTACTGAACTTATAGAATTAAGAGTGATAATAAGTGTTCTACATGAACACTTTACTGTTAAAGATATTGTTGTAGAATAAAATGGATAGTATAGTAAATCTTATAATGCCTGCTTGGCTGTTGTATCTTCTAAAAAATTATTTTTCTTTATTAATATGTAAAGAATATTGCATGAATAATGCACTAATTTTTCCTCTATGGGAATGGATATTTCTTGAATATTTGATTTTTGATGGAATCAGTATTTGTATTCCTTTATATATGTTTGGATAACTAGACTTAAAACTAAAACTACTTATGAGAAAGGGAATAAATTTTCTCACTACACTTTAGGTTCTGAGGCAGATGATTCTTTAGTATTTTTTTATTCAATTAGTAAAATGTATCACTGAATATCTGAAGTTTTCCAGTCTCTTTTGTTTTTCTATCTGTCACTTTTACCTCAATCAAAGATTGACTTCTTTTCCATTTATAACATGGGCCAACAGGCAATAGCCTGGAATGAAAAATAAGGAAATGGGCAGTGTTGGGAGGGAAAGACCTATACCCTTACCCCTGAGCCATGTCTAAAAGGGTAAGGCAATCTGTCAAAACTGATTCATTTTGATGTTGTTGTTGTTTTATGTTTACCTTCATCTGAAATCATTGTTTGCCTATCGAATACAGTCTCTTTCTCTTGCTTACTAACAGTACTTCAAATAAATAAAAATAACATTTACCCAATGTAGTCGATGTATGATAAATCAATTGAAAGTAGAAGTTATTGGATAGCTGGAAAGGGGGTTAATTTAAAAAGAGAGAGTCAGCCAGGTGCAGTATTATAGCCTGTGATCCCAGCCTTCTGGAAGGCTGAGGCAAGAGGGTCACAAATTTGACCACAGTCTGGGCAGCTTGATGGCTTAGCAAGACTGTCTCAATTATTATTGTTATATTTTTTAAGAATGGAGATGAAGCTCAGAGAGAATGCTCTTGGTTCAGTTCCCAGTGCTGGATAACAACAATAACACCAACAAAAGTGGGAGGGAAGTGGTCCCGAGTTCCATCCCCTGTACCAAAAAAACAGAAACAGTGAAAGGGACAGTCAGAGGCACACTTATTTTGTCAATCTGCCTTTTCCTTCTTCCTGAATGGAAAGTGAGACTGGTGATAGATTTGAAGCTGCAAGTATGGAGCTAACAGGAAACAAATGTGAAATAAATTCTCTACTACAGATAGCTGCTGACTAAAGAAAGAACTTCTCTTACACTGTAGTCCAGAGATTTTGTACCAGTCCTAGAGAGATTGGTACCAGTACTGCTACATGATTAAAATACTGATATTTATTTATACTGCTATCATTTGGGTTTTCAGCTATATCCATGCAACTGAACCTAACATTTAACAAAATTTCCCTGAGCCATTCATCATATCTAGGGAATATGATGGGAACTGAATGTCTTATGTTGGTGCACTATTTATCACTGTCTATTTATATATATTTTAAATTAGAACAATTACAACCTCCATAAAATACACATATACACTCATAAATGAGAGACACTAGGTCTCTATTAGAAAGAGGAAAATAGATAATGAGCAGCCACTCACAATATTCACTGTAATGTTTATGTGCTACAAATTATTTAACCAGTCCCCTTCTGGAAATAGCTATACGGTTTCATTTTTTTAACTTTCATCAACATCTTGTTAAACTCTTCTGTAGATAAATTACTGAAAGAGTTCTTGATTTTTAAAAAATAGATTACTAGAAAGGAAATCACTATTACAAATCAAATGTTCTTAGGTTTTCTTAAAAATACTTAATGTAGTTGTCTAAATTGATTTTCATGTCTGTTTCAGCTTACTGTATACTTCTGTAAGTACATAAGAATGCTCAAAGTGTACTTACCAAACTTATTGCCATTTTTGTCAACATATATACTTTGCCCAATTGTGTATACAAAAAAACCCTCATGGAATGATTGTAATTTCTTTGATTTAAAGAAATATTTTGACTCTTAACTGTATTGCCTTCTTGGGAATAGTTTGTTTCCTTAATTCATTATTTAAGGATTATATTTTCTATGTACAAGCATTGGTTTTGTCTTTTTTCTTTTAAGGTGTATGAAATATTTTCCCATTTCCTGTATGTAAAACTTTTCTCATAATACTTTAAATTGCAAGATTTCAATAGTGTATAGTCTATGATTGTGAGATGACTTGTGATTTTCTATATTACTTTCATATTTATTAAGAATAAGTTAAGTACACCTATTTTTACTAAAATTTAAAAAAAATGTAGTCATCTTCTGTTTCTGCATGTTAACTCTGTGGATAATTATTTTAACTTTGATTAATTTCATCTTAAATTTTTTTATTCATTTCCTTTGTCCAATTGCTTTATATCAATGCTATTTTTTCCACTGTGTTTAAGAAGATGCTTATAATTTTTACTATTTCTTATTTTGTAAAACACATTTAATAACATAAATTTCCCTCTAAATTTCTACTTAACTTCAATGAATTTTATATAAAATGATGCTATTCAATTATAATTTATAGAAACTTATGAAATATTTTGTTCATTCACTCTTCATAAATCCATGTTTGAGTTTTAGATCTATAGGTTTGAGAGCATGTACTGGGTTGATAGCTGTTATAGCTTATGTCTAGATGTCCCCCCCAAAGCCTCATGCAATCATAGGTGGGGCTTTTTGGAGGTTGCTAGATCTAGTGTTTGTGAAGCTGGGGTGAAGTCTGTGATGCTGGGATTAAGGGTGTGCGATTACTAAATTAGTGTACTGATTAGTTTGGCATAGTTCTCAGTGTGGATAATGGGCAAGCCCACCCTGGGTGAGTGCTAAATACCCTAAGGGCATGTAGCCTGGATAGAATATAAGGGACAGAAAGAGGGCTGCTGTCCTCAATTGCTATTTCACTTGCTGCATTCGGCCCGCCATGATCTGCATCTCCTCTGCTATCCCACCCTGCCTTGGAGTCAGCCAATTATGAACTGAAACCTCTATGAACTGTGAGGTATAATAAACCTTTCCTCCTTTAACTTTGGGTGTCCAGATGTTTTGTTTCAACCACTAGAAAAATAACAAGGCGATAATGTTACATTGTGGTCAAGAAATGTTCTATATGGAGCTGATATTTTATGACTGGGTGAAACCTCTGTGATTCATAAACAATAATTGTTTGTAAAAGTTTCATATATCTTTTACAAAGATGTGTATTCTCCATGTCCACTGGGAAACAGAAGTTTTAATAACATATTTATTAGGTGAGTTCATAAATTTTGTTTTTTCAGACTTCCTAAATTCTGATTGTTTTACCTACTAGAAGTATAATTTTCTAGTATTTAAAGTAACTCTTATAATTTAATAGTTTCTAAAAAAACTAATGATAATATTCTATCATGTATCAAACCACCACAGAGTTAATATCCTCTCATAAGAAAATTGGAGAAAATAGAATACTTTGTGTGTGAAATGCTCTAATCTCATTTTTTCTCCAAAACTATACTCATATAATATCTCTTATGTAACATCTTTTATGCTGTCTGTAACATAGCATGTATTGTTAAAGTTCTTAACTCTGAGAAATTCACTTCTGATAATCTGATGAAAGGATACACTTTTATTAGACTGTGCTTATTGGTAGCAGAATTAGCAAAACTTATTCTGATATACTACTTACTGTATGTCTCCTGTAAATTTGACTAGAAAAGCAAATCTTCATAAGCATGTTTATTATTGAATAAACAAATATATGTAAGTTTTAATATTGATTTAATACTTTAAGCCATATTGTTTATCTAAGTTTTACCCCCAAATACCTATATAGAGTAATTGAGTTGGTTCTTTTAATTTTAAAACAGTTAAATAAATAGATTTATTTATTTTAATAAGACTCATGTGCCAATTCTCAATGACAAACACATGGGAGACTTAGATTTAAACCAATGGGCAATTTATTATTGTGAAGTTCATGGCATTGTTTTCAGTGGAGTGGAACACTTATGTTCATCATTCTTGGCATCATGAGTTGGTGTAAACGTGCAGCAAGTTTCATTCAATTCAAAACATTTTTGAAGAGTAGCATGTAGTGATTAAGAATAACTTTTTCTAAGTTTACTAATACTTTCCTATGAGAGAATACTAATCATATTGATTGGATTTGGGGGAAATTTCATATATTTACAGATTATCACTTAGGATGACATATCCAGAATGGATCTTCTGAACTATTAGATCTTGTTTTTCCATCTTTTCCTTTTGTGGCTAATTTTGTGTGAAAATTAAAACAATGCATCTTTCTCACTCATTTTCCAATTAATTATTTACTGATAAATTTTAAGTCTTGTTCATGACCCTGAGCAGCTCAAAATAAATCAGAATCACTTCCAAAATTTGGTGAATAATTTGCTAAGTTTGAAAGTTTGTCCTTAGATAAAATAGGCAGAAGTTGTATTAAATTTGTTTTTAATATGAAATTTTGTTTTATAATTCCATTAAGTTGTATTAAGCTACCACTAAGTGAAAATAGAAACTAATACATTAAATAAGTTTGAATTTAGTTCTAAATGATAAAAATGTTGAATCTCTTGTGCCATAATTTTATATTCAATATTCTATAATTTTGTGCAAGTGATTGCATAATTTTAGAGTCTTCAATAATAACCCTGTGACTCTTTAAGAACTTAAAGTATTTTTTGTGTACTAATATATATTTTTTTCATATTACTTTCCTAATGAGGAAATGAGCCACAGAGAAATCAAATTACTTACTTAAGTCATAGCACTGTTAAAGAAAGGAATAATCAGGCATGGTGGCATATGCTTGTCAGTTTGGGGCCAGCCTGAACTACATAGTGAGACCCCGGATCAAGGGAAAAAAAAGAAAGAAAGAAAGAAAGAAAGAAAAGATCAAGGATTCAAATCTGATAGTCTCATTCCAGAAATCTTTTCAATAATTAAACTTATGCCAATCCATCATAAACAACAGTAAACCATCCCACATAGAAGAGGAAAAGAAATTCATTTCATGGATGTAGGAATCCAAGAAATAAATGTATAATATATTCCTAGGAATAAACTGGCAGTATATTACATAAAAATATTTTGGACAAGGTAAACATAAAATTGAAATTTAGTAGTTCCATTTCTTAAGACTACCTTTTAATGCAGCAAACACTCTTTTTGGCTTACTCCAATATATTTTTAAAGATGTTTGGAAGGATGCCCATAATCATCCAATCATTACATATGTTTTCTGGTAGTTTTAGATAACAATTAAGAAAAACATAGTAAAAAGCAGATACTTGAAAGAAATGGTAAAACCATAACTACTTGTAGAATTGATTATATTTTTAAAAAATATCTCTCCAAGATATTTCAATAAAAATACTGTTAGAGTCCAAAAATGATGTCATTTGAAAATAAAATGGAACCATTTCACTATAGTAGTAACAGAAAAATAAAATCTCTATTGATAAATAAAATATACTAAATATTAAAATTTGTATTATAAATATATCTTGTAAGGAAAATGATCATTGTGTACATATTTATATCTATCTCTAATAATAGATTATTTGTATCTATGAGTTCACTGAACACACACTTATTTAGGAACCAGTACATGGCAGGTAAAATGTGTCAGCCAAACATAGCCTTCACAGCACTAAAAAGAAATTTCAGGCAGAAATTTGTCTTTTAACACTCCATAAATTATTATATTATAATACAGTATAATAAGTCAGAATAATTAATGTAAATTACCTCCAGCAAGATAATATACCTAAGATTTAATGTAAGTTGAAGTGTTTCCTAGGTATCAAGTGTAGAGCCTTCCTGATAAAGGGAACCTATTGGAATGAACCAGCTTGTGGTAGAAATTAGCAGGTGTAAGTGAAAAAGCCCTATGAAGTTAAAATACAGTGAGAAATGGGAAGTGTGGCACAGGTGCTACCATGTTAGTGGGTAGCTGTAGGAAGATATTAGCCTTTGCTCAGACATCATATAGACATATTCTTAAAAGGAACCCATTACAAAATTATAAATGAGAAGACAATGTGACTTGTAAATATTACTCTTGGCAGCAGTCAGTGAATACAGTATGAATGAGATAAGAATTCAGCAAATTCATAAATATATAATCAAGATAGAAAAGCACAAAAGATACAATTAGAGATGACACCAGGCTTCTAGCTAGAATAGTGTCTTTAGTGAGGTAGAAATACTGAATGAACAGATTTTGGGATATCAGAAAATAGAGCAATGAAGCTAAAAAGAACACTTTTTCTCTTTCGCTTTCTCTTTCTCTTGTTCTCTCATTTAATTAATCTGCCTTGATTAGAATTTATTATGTGATAAGTATGTGCTTTTAATAGTGAGGTTAGATTTATTCAATGAGTGGTAGTAGGACAAATGGTAAAATGCAGGAAACTTTTAAAATAGAATATAACTTCAAAACTCTTAAAAATTACATTGTAATATATGTTATTTGAAAATTATGTTTAAAATGTAAAATCTATTAAGAAAATTGTGAGAATTATTCAAAGAAAATATAAGTTAAATATTATATATTCTGTAGTGTCTTATACACCAACAGGACATCATGCCTCCTTTGGTGGGCTAAGTCCCAGATCCACAGGATTTCTCCTCTGGTTCTGAAAACTGATCAGTACTTTCTGGGGACCTAGTATTTGCCTAGTCCTTTTCTAACAGCTGAGACTAAAGAGTTTAAAAAAAACCAAACAAACTGAACTGAATCCTTCACCTTCAGGAGCTTACCTAACTATGGGTGGTGGAGTATGAGCTAAACTAGCCACAAACAAGTTCATGTGTTTGATAAGTACTTTATTAAAGTTAAAAGCAAGGGGTATGCTGGTGATGCTGCTATGTTTAGAGATGGGAGTGGGATGAATATTTGATTTGAAACCTGAAAGATAGGAGCACTCCATGAAAAGATATAACAGAAAAACTTACTAATCCAAAGACAAGCATCCACAGGGCCCTGAGAGTGAGATGAACTGAAATTCTTTTTTTCTAAGAACAGAAAGAATATCTGTATCCCTGCATGGGGGGAGAGGGTGGAAGAAGAGGAAAGTAGGAAGAAATAAGACTATAGAAAAAAGCTGAAATTAGATCATGTATGGTATTTTAAGTCAAGGAAAAATGTTTGTATTTTACTGCAGTTACACTGAAAGCACTTTGGAGTTTAAGCTGAAAGTGATGTGATCTGATTTATGTGTTTAGAAGACCAGTCTGGCTGCACAGTAGTGCATGAGTCACGAGGGCCAGCCTAATGGCAGGGGTGTGGACAAGGGCAGAGGCAGACAGAACTGTCAGATGGCTGCCATTCCTCAGGCAAAGATGATGATGACTTCTATTAAGGGAGTATATGTTTACTTACTGAAAATATGTACATATGAACTAAACACAAAAAGATGTATCTATCAATATACACGTGAAAGCCTGTTTTATATTGCAGGAGGATAGCTCAAATGTATGCAAGGAGAACATACTGAAAAAAGGAAATAATGGTACAACAAAAATGCATGTGACAGTATAAAACTATTAAAAATAACTTCAGGCCAGTCTTACAGAAAATACATTTATGGACTACATGAAATATAGATTGCTACAATATGTCTATATCCACAAAAAGCCTAGAAAACTGAAAGTTGCTACTTAGAGTTTGTAAGATTTCAAAATTTATTTTTCCTTTACATTTTCTTGCATTTTCTTTTTCTTTGAAAATGGGAATTTTTGCCCACATGGTCAGAGAAATAGATCTTTTCTTTTCTTTTTTTTTATTTTTAGTGCCAGGGATCAAACTCAGGACCTTGTGCTTGTGAGAGGCAAACTGCACCACTGTGCTAAATCCTCGGCCCTGCCCACATGGTCAGAAGAAATAGAATTTTTAAAAAATGAAAATATTCTTCATGTACTTGGCAATATTCTTAGACCTCAGTTAAAGCTTTATCATTCCAAACAGTATTTTAAATTTTATGCTACTCTTGTAGTTTCTCCATAATATGTATGGTTAAGGCTTGTATTTGTCTGTATGTATAACTTCTTTTCATCAAGGATACTTGAAAAATGTTTTCAGGTTATGTATACTCCTTTATTGCTTCATGGAAGTATAATTGACACACAGTAATACGTATTTAAATTGTGAAATTTTATAAGCATATGACCTATGAAATCATCTTTATAGTTATGATAATGATTATAGACATCAACAAAAAATTAACTGTGGTTCTTTGAGAGCCATTCCACCAATTTTTAACCATGCTTTGCTTCCAAGATTAACATCACCTTATTTTAATTTACTGTTTGAAAGAAAAGCACTGAAGAAAAAGGCTTAGTATATAGCACTGGAAGAGTAACTCAACAGTAAGAAAGCAAGTTACATTTTGAATACTATTCTTTCTTTATGCATTTGCAGGATATCATATTCCAATGTATGATTCCAATCGACGTATGTCTCATCTTAAGGATTTGGGGGTGTTTTGTTTTCTTCTCTATAGAGTAATTTTATAAATTAATCTTATGGAAAATTAATAAATCAATAGTGCAAAAAATAATAATGATAGTGAATCTTTAAGATGTAGAAAGCTTTCAGAAATGTTCATGTATGGCTTACAAAGAACGGCTATGAATGAGTAAACATTGTCTTGATGATTTTCTTATTTATTAAATGTGTAGTCATTACTTTATAACATCTTTTTTCATGCAATAAATATGTATATTGCCTTGCAGTCTTACATACATTAACAATTTTGTTGCTTCCATGATAAAACCCAGAACCATTGATACATAAAAATCAGTTGATTGACATTTTCATTTGAAAATTCTACACACACAAGACACACACACACACACACACACACACACACACACGAGCCTATTCAACTATTTAACTATTTGAAAGCCTCTGGACAAGGGAGAACCAGAAACTCATCCTCCAGTCCATCTTACTTGTTATGTTTTAATTGGCTATGGTTAATATCTTTTGCCAGGTGTGGTGGCACACACCTATAATCTCAGCAGTTGAGAAGCTGAGGCAGAAAAATCACTGTGAACTCAAGGCCAGCCTGAGCTACATAGTGAATTTAAGGCAAGCCTGTGCTACATAGTGAGAACCTGTCGAGAGAGAGAGAGAGAGAGAGACAGAGAGAGAGAGAGAGAGAGAGAGAGAGAGAGAGAGAGAGAGAAATCTAATATCCTTCAGAAGTCTCAGGGATGAATTATACCTTTCAGAAGGTAATTGGATCATAAGGATGCCATCTTCATCATTCATGAGTTCACAGCGAAGGTGCTGTCAGGAGGTGGGGCCTTGCTGGAGAAGGATGGTCACTGGAGGTGTGCCTTTGGATGATAGAGCTTTTGCTCTAGCTTTTTTTTCCTCTGCTTCCTGGTTGTCATGGATTGAGCAGCTCTCATTTGCCATGCCCTTCCACCATGCTGTTTCTGCCTTTGAGCCATCTGACTGTGGACTAAACCCTCTGAGAGTATGAGCCGGTATAAATCTTTCCTCTGTTAGGTTATGGGTTTTAGATATTTTGTCTCACCTCCTTTAAAATTAATATAGTCTTGTAGGAGGAAGCATTGTGGCAATAGTTCTCAATTCTCACCCTGACATTTCAGCAGCACATTCCTATGTTTAAAATGTGATGAGTTTCCAAGAAAGTTGCCATTTCAAAAAGTTTCACTAAAAAAGTCTTAAGAGCTGCAGGGAAAGGGAATAGGAGGATGGGAAGGAGATAAAAAAAAAAATTAAGATGTGTTATAAATATGTATAAATTCTCCATGAAGAATGTAATCATTATGTACTGCAAATGTGTACCAATAAAAATAAAAACTGAAAATCTCAAATTACAACCTTGTAATATGAATTGTCCAATTGCTATTCACAATTTTAGTGTCCTAATTTTTAAACATTCCAATCTGAAAAATGATTCTAAATTATTTGCCATTATGGGGGGAAAAGGAATATTTATTTCTCTTTTCTTAGTTCTTAATCCTAGTCTAGCAGTATAACCATATCATATATACAGTGCTCCGTGTCATTTTACCCATCTATGATTTTAAATTGACAATACCCAAATTATCCAATCATTCTGCAATACACCAAAGCAGATGACTGTGGGGCTGAAGAGAAAAATGCATTCTCATTGACTGGTCTTTGTTTGAATTGTATAAATCCCAAATGAGAGTTCAGATTTTTCCATAAATTCTACTACATTTTTATATTTTTTCTTTATCTCTCTTTCTTGGGAGACAGAGTTACAGGGGATCTAGATTTTCAAAATTTCAACTTTACTGGGAGAGGGACTGAGAATCTTTTATCCTCACTATATTTGTATCGTCAAAGTTATATAGAGTTTATATTATTTACTTGCCTTCTTAGCAAAAACTCAAACATAGATGTAGCTATACTTCTTAGGAATGCAAATTAGCATCTAAATAATCTTCACTGTCTCCCTAATTCCCTCTTTCCTAATGGCAGGGAATAAAGACCTGGTTTCTAGGGAGTAGAAGTATAACTTACACTTCTCTTTGATACTGGTAAAGATATAGCTATGACCTGGGGTCTTTACAACTCATCCTATAAAACTCTCTTAAATTTCCTGTCAAGACATATTATTTGCATTCCGCTCTACCATTCCCATACAGCAGGTCAAGCTATTTGAATGAGAAGAAACATGGAGATAGCATAAAATATCGCTAAGGAACAGGATACAGTTTCACACACAAACACACAGAGACCCATATGGTATGGGGAATTTTCTAAATTATCCCAAGAACACATTAACTGTATGTAAATTGAAAAGGCTTCTTTAACTGGAGTAATGAGTTCTCATTATCGGATATATTAAGGTGAATGGGAGCAATCATCTCTCAAATACATTGTCCAGTAAATTAGTGCATCATAAAGAGATTAGAGAGGATGGCCTTCTAGGAAAGATAAATTTTATAGTTCACTCATGCTCTAGTTTCATGCTTTTAGTGAAAAGATTCAGGATATAGAAACTCTTACATTCAATCCCTTTCCTTAAAATACACACAGTATTTTCCTGATGTACTACAGTTACTAAAAATTTTAACATACTTTTGGATTATTTTAGGTGTCTTCTGTAGTAGGAGGTTATTGTATTATTCTGATAAACATTTTTTAAGACACAATAAACCATATACACTGTTTTCAGGTCCCAAATAACCTTAAAAGTTTGGAAAATGATTGTACAGAAGTCTTATATACTGGAAGTACCAGAAAGGGGTACTCCTCTTGTAGATAGACCTTAATTGGCTGTCTTTTGCTCTTATATCAATATTTGTTAAATTATATTTTGAAATATATAGTGGATTAGACAAGGGAAAGTAGATAGCTCGGAAAGTTTTATTTCCCTTTCCCTCCTTCTCTCTCTCTCTAATCATATATCTGATACATATTTATACATTTTGTAACAAATTATAATACCAGGTAGAAAAAAAACATGTTCCAGGAGCTCTAGTAGAGGTGGACATTTGGCATGATAATCAGGAAGGCTCCAGGTGAAAAGTGGCATACAGGATTATAGTTTTGAAAAATAAGAATAGAATTGAAATGATATGGCAGACAAAAATGGAAGTAGTAGATATGAAGAGTACTGATTTTAAACACCTCCCTTTTATCTGTAATAATGGCAAGGGTAGAATTAAGGTGAAAAATGAACACTTTTGTATTGTGGTTAAATGGAGTAATACCAGCAGCCTTCTCTCCAGCTGACAAAGATGTTCAGAGGGTTTCCTCAGGACCCTATAATTCCAGTTACCTGGAAAAAAATGAGATATTTACCTTAAAGTTATTATGTGGTATTTTAATTTCATTTTATTTTGAACTTTTAATTTCATCTATACCATGAGCTGCCACAAAGAAGTCATATGGTTACACAAAATGTTTTGCAAAATTTGTAAATTTTATTTTTGTTATATATATTATTTGGTCTTATTTCATTTACCCTTTAAAAATGTAATTAGTTAATGATTGTATTTTTATCTGGCCCATGAATCAGTTAAGTATAAAAAGTGTAAACTCTAGACATGATCCCTCAAAAATACATAAAGTACTAAGGGTAGATCATTATTCACTGAGTATTATATCAGTCACAGTATTGTTCATGAGATAGTTAATTGTAAAATTGATAAGATGTGATATAAAACATATCCAAAATATAATTAATTATTCAGTATTAATAAAATAAACTTAATATTATAGGATCCTTAAATATTCAAAATTAAATGAATTTTAGTAATTTAGAGTTGCATCTGTTTCATAGGATTGATCTCAAATTGTTAGAGATTTGGTACAATGTTTCAGAAATGCTTGCTTAAGTTCACTAGTGGGATGGAGTAGAACTATTAAGAGATGCTATGATTTAAACCTAAAAAGAAGTAAGTAGAATGATTTGGTAGAAAGAAGAATGCATATAGGAGGACAAAATGGAAGAATTTGCATACACTTTATTTTCAATAAATGAAAACTTTCCATTAATAAACTGTAATATTTCAATGGATTTCAAAAATTTTCAAAACAAAAGAATTTGATACATTATTACATGTATTTCAGGGACTGACATCAAAGATAATTATCGTTATTAAATTACATTATTATTATTAAATTCACATTTTCTTTATAGAAATTTGTTAAAATTATGTATAATTTTTAATATATTAATAGTAAAGTTACAACTCTAGTGCAAATGGAGTGAGAATAAATTAAAATATTAATACAATTTTATATAATACAATTTACTCTTTGGTGTTACATAAAATAGCACATATTCACCTAAGAAAATGATGATTTTAAATATCTTTAAAGAACATACATATTTTTTCTTGTTTTTGGTTTTGTTTTTGGGTTGGTGTGGTGAGAACTAGTGAGGTTTTTTATTTTTTGTCATTAATTGCACACCCTTAGGGAAGAAACGGTTCACAAAGATTTCTTAGACAAACAAAAATGTTGATAGGGAGACATAATAGGATTTGCAGCTATTTTAAGTCAAAATGAGTTCTTTAATCCTCTATCTAGTGGGGGTAGAATTAATTCATTACTAACCTCACAACAAATTTCAGTGAAACTAGGTCTGCTGTAACTGTTAAATTGTGGTAGAAATTAGGAAATGTTGAAACGGTCTCATCAAGAAACTGTGCATGATGTCATTTAGAGCATTAACAGAGTCCTCCAAATTTTGTTCAAAAGTGTCTTTTTCTATCTTCATTTCAGCATTGTGTGGCTCATTTGAAACAGCCAGCATGTTTGAAACAGTTTATAACTGTGGCTGGAGAAACTGCTCAGCACACCTCGTTAACTAGCAGTTTTACCTCAAGACCGTTTGGAGCATTTGATTCCTCCTGGTTTATTCTTTAAAAGAAGAAAAGAAAAAGAGCAGGTTATGAACATATTTGTGAGTGTGGATGCTTTCTTGATGGGTCAAATGACATTAATTCACTTTGTTGGCTAACAATGGTATTTTTGTGCATATCTATGTATGAATTGCTAGGGTGGTAACAACATTCTCTAAATTATAGTAGTTTGGATGCTTAATGTTCTATCATTGTTGTTAATTCCTTTCCTCTTCCCCTGGAATTTCATGAGGTGAAGATGGTCGAGTAATTTGGGCTCTACTCCCTGCTGTGTAATTGACTCTACTTGAGTAAACACCAAGACTGTGCTGATTACGACGAACAGGGTTGTTCATTCAGATAGCTGCAGTAAGCACTGCCTCCCAGCTTTCTCTCTGTGCCTCTCTTCCTCTCTCTTTCTCTCTCTTTCTTCCTTCTCCCTCTCCATTTCCCCTTTCCCAAGAAGTAGTAAGTCTGAATATTATTTTTAAACTTCTAGTAATTGTCTCTGTAACTCTAAATAATATGCTTAGGTGACAGTTTGATTAATCAACCTTGATGGTATCTGGTGACTCTTGTATGAACAATAAGATTAATTTATATACTCTCCTCACTTTTAATTTTAATTATATTTTTCATCTTTAAATCTTTGATTAGCTAACTTTAAAATTAAATTGCATAAAATATATTTTTCAATGTAAATAAATTTCTACTTACTGCTGAAAATGCAAATTTTGGGGTTTTGTCAAAGAAATGAAAACCAATAGCATTCATTATATTATGATCAAGTTTTGTAATAGTCTGCCTTAAATTTCTAATAAGAAAATATTCTTATTAGAATATTCTTTGCAGAGTTCCCACTGCGGAGATCTAGGTCTATGAGTTTTTGTCTTAGCATGTACAAATAATGATCAAAATATACTGTATAGACATGAAATGTTGAAATAATGGAAACAAAGTCTTTGTAAATAGGGAGGGGTGGAGAGGCTGAAGGGAGGGCAGGGGAATGGGGAAAAAATAAAAACCAAGATACATCATGTACAGGTACAAGACTCAACGATGAAATGTATTGTATGCCTAGAATGTCATCATATTGTATATCTAAAATGTACCAATAAACTTAATGAATAAAAAACATTATTGCACTAAAAGACATTAATCCCCCTCAAAGTACTCTCCCCTCACTTCAAACATACTTAACTCATTTTTCTTGCCACTTTCTAAAGCAGTTCTGGAAGACCTCTTTCCTGAGTGTCTTCACGAGCTGTGATTTAAAAAAAAAAAAATTAGTGAATACTGCTTCCTACTGCCATCCAACTGAAAGACAGGCTTGCAAACACTGCAGTGTCCTCATCCACTTTATTCACCAAATGGGCACCATAAGGCCTCTGGTTGTGCCCTTCAGTCAAAATGAACAGAAAAGGTAAATATTTTTAATCAATTCAGGACATTGAAGCAACAGCACAGTGCCACCAAAGACAGTCACAAAACAGGAGGTCCAGAACTACTTCAAAAAGTGGCAAGAATAATCGGATAAGAGTATTTGAAGCAACAAAGAGTATTTTGAGAGGTATTAATAATAATATGTATTTTACTGGAATACATTTACAAAAATTTTTAAACATTTATTATATTTTTTATTATACTACAATCTCTTAGCAATCTCTCAGGGAAAAACTAAGTTGTCCATTAGACTGGTCACTTCAGCACATTGCTCATTTCCTAGCACAAATTCATTAATTAGTCTATATTTTTTAACCGAGCATACCAATTTACCCAACTTCTATTTTCATTGTTTCAAATATTTCTGCAATACTGGAAGTTTCCATATGGACCAAAAACATTTCTGTTTCACTATGTAATTAAATCTTATGAGGTTTTACTCATGCCGAGTTTCAAACTTTTCTGTTATTAATTCCCTTATTTATTCTCTTGTACATTTAACAATGCTCTACCATGTGTTTATTTCAATTTTTGATGGCTGATAACCTGATATTATGTGTTCACCTTATTACTAAAATAAAAACTGCAACAATAGTTCTTATAAGTAAATTATATAGTACTAATCACATCCAATATAAAAGTAATTACTTCAGATATACTAATTCATTTAATCATCGCATCTACACTGTGAGACTCGTACAATTATTGCTTATTTGACAAAAGATGAAATCAAGTCACAAGAAGCAAAATGCTTAACAAAGACCACATTACAAATAAATGTTGAAACAAGCAGTGGAATTGTAAATTCAGGCTATCAGTCACTCCATATTCTCTGTTATTGTACGCATTTAAATAATTATCAATTCTTTTATGAGGAACTGGTCTTAACATTTTTTAAAAATCTCATTTTTTAATTTTTTTATCTCATCTAAGAGAAAAAATATACAGAATTTGAATTCTTGAATTTTTGAATAATTGAAAATGTCCTAATGTATATATTTTATGTTTGTTTTTCTGGATATCTAGATAGAATCTATTTTTATGAACAGTGAATTTATTGTTTCATTCTTCTCTAATATCCTATATGGCTAATGAAAAATCAAAAGGTAATGTGATTTTATACCTTTATAGGTTAGGTAACCTGATTTTCTTCCTTCATAAACTTTTTTAGCTTTTAATTTTATTTACTATGCTAAATTTTCATTAGCCATATGTCAAAGTGGAAGTGTGTTCATTTATCTTATTGAGCCCTTAACTTTGAAAACATGTTTAAATTTAGATCATATTTTCTTCTATTTTATATTTTATTATTTTTCTTCTGTGTGTCTGCTTACATTTATTTGTTTATTTTAAAATTTTATTAGTACATGTTGGCAGTACATAATGATTACATTCATTTTAGGTAACTGGTATATGTACACAATGTATCTCAATTCTTTTTTCCTTTTCCCTCCACCCTTCTTTTATTTTACCACCATCAGATTCATGTATTTATCTTATAAATCATTATAAAATTAATGTCATATATACAGATTAACAACTAGACTAATAGGCAATAAAGCATATAAAACACATAAGACAATTATACTAATCTGAGGCACACTTTTAGATACATTGTCCATGCTGGATACCAATAACATTTTTGTCTCTTTTTCCTATTATCTGTCTTTTATTTTGCACTGTATTTATATAATGAGTTGTTCTTATAAGAGAAATCATGTAATATTTAAGCTTGTTTGTCTGATTTACTTCATTTAATGTTATTTTCTCAAGTTGCATCCATTTTCCTACAAATGACTCAAGTTTATCCTTCTGTACAGGAGAATAGTACTCCATTGTGCATATTTATACACATGTATACATATTTTCTTTATTCATTTGTTGATGAACATATAGTCTGTTTCCAAGATTTAGCTACTATGAATTGTGCTGCTATGAACATGAGTATGCATGCAACAATGTTGTATGATGTCTTTAACTCTTTTTGGGAAGATACCTAGAAGAGGGATGGCTGAATCGAATGGAATTTTTTATTTTAAGTTTTTTTGAGGAATCTTGACTTCTATAGCAGTTATATCACTTTACACTCCTGCCAAAGGTGAAGGTTTCCTTTTTCCCCACAGCTTTGCCAGCATTTTATACTGATTGATTTCTTGATGATAGCTGTTTTTTCTGGAGTGAGGTGGAATCTCAGTGTTTTTTAATTTACATTTCTGAAATGGCCAGCAATGTTGAATATTTTTATATATATGTTGGCCATTTGCATTCCTTCATCTGGAAATGTCTTTTCATTTCCCATGCCCATTTTTTGAGTGAGATTTTAAAATTTGGGGCATCTAATTATTTTAAGTTCTTTATATATTCTAGGTATTAGTCCCTTGTCTAAGTAGTAGCTGGCAGAATGTTTTTTCCCATTTTATAGATTATCTCTTAACTGTTGGTGATTTCCTTCACTGGGGTCCTGAATTTCTTGAGGTGTTCCTTGTTAAAGAAATATTTTATTTCTCCAATGGTTTTAAATGAATGTTTTTCAGGATATATAAGTCAGGATTAGAAATTGTTCTCCTTTACAGCTTGAAAGACTTCAAGTCCTCCTGAACTTTAAGATTTGTCTGCTCTAATTATAATGGGTTTAACTTTATGTATGATTAATTGCCTTTCTGTAGCAGCTTTTAAGATTTTGTCCCTGAGATGGACTTCTGATACTTTGAGTCTAATATGGTGCAGAGAGGTTCCCTTCTGGTCATGGCTATTGAGGTTATATATGCCTCACTTATCTACATGTGTATATCTTTCCCTATATTTGGGGAGTTTTCTGGCATTATTTCTGTGTGAACAGTTTGTTTAATGCTATTCAAACTGTCTTCTGGTTTTTCACTTATTCCAATTATTCTTAGACTAGTCTTATTTGTATCATCTAGCAGTTGTTGGATTTATTTTTCATGTTATCTTGTAGTTGGTCTTTGATGGCATTATTGTCTTCTAGTTCTGAAATTCTATCCTCATATTGACTAGTTGTGATGCTCATACATTCAATATGATTTTTATTCTCTTGGATTTCTGATTTTTCATGGACACTAATTCCTTTTTAAATTGCTCATTCAGAGCTCGGGATTTAGCTCAGTGATTCAGCCACTTGCCTCGCAAGCTCAAGGACCCAAGTTCAATTCCCAGTATCAAACAAACAAACAAAAAAATAAGTTGGTCATTCATATTTTGTATCATTTTGTTTAGTTCATCTGGGTTTTCATTACTGTCTTCTGAAAGGTTTTTGGTTATTATTTCCATTGTCTGTTTAGTTATATCTTCTCTAATTATGCTGGATACCTCCATGAGCTGTTTTCTAACCTCCTCTCCTATGCTTTTGAGAAATTTGAGTGCATGGATAATTCTCTTCTGCTCCTTGGTGCCCCCTGAATTGGCTTCAGGGGAATTAGGGGTTTTGGGAAATGTTGTCTTTTTTTCTCATGTTTCTATTGTTTTTGTTTGTTTGTTTCTTTTTGATTTATGTATGTGTGTGTGTGCACGTGCTGAGATTTGTGGATACTTATAGTCTAAAGACATTTCTGCTAGTATAGATATCTCCTTAGTTGCTTTTCAATGATGTAATTTGTGTGTAGCTCACTGTAATCCTTCATTACCACCCCAAGATCCAACCAGCTCAGTTTAATTTTGGAGAGGAGGATACAATGTAATTCACCCAGCAATCAAATTTGCTGGGCATGCAGTAATATTTTTAATGTCACAAAGGCAATCTGAGCATTGGCTTACAGAGAAATAGAAACAATTATGTACCCCTGTTAATATCAAGTGAATTAGCTACATGGGTATCATCTAAGAAAAATTAGATATTAAATACCAGAACCAATTATTTATGACACTTAATCTTAGAGAATAAATTGGCAATTATAATGTAAACATTACGGCAAAAAGGTATTGACTTACAGCTACTATGTACTAAATGTAACAGCTATATCTATGCTAACAGTACAAAAAATTCAGGAGTAAATTTACAGAGTTAACTATTAAAATATTAATAAAGATTTATGGTTGTACTATTAAAGTTACAGGGTTTGGGAATGGGGGAATGCAAGAGGAAAATATTGAAATGTTAAACTATGATATGAAGAGAAAAGCAAGAACCAATACAAAATATTTTATTGGGGAGTAGAAGGATATCTATAAGATTAGGTAAAGATAAAATATAAAACTGCCAAGAAATAGAAAAAGAGAAAGAGGGAGAAAAAAAGAAATAATTTATGTAAGCAATATAAATAAGAGAAATAAGAGGAGAAAAAAAAGGGAGAAGGGTAAAAATAGGGAAAAGAAGAAAAAGAGACAAGAAAAAAGGGAGAAGGACAAAAGAAAGTTTCTCAAGCCCTTGGAAACTGTGAAAAAGAAAGGAGGAAAAGAAAATGGAGAAAGAGAAAAGGCAAAAACAAAACTAATAACTACATTCATACTGTCAAAACAAAAATAACTAAACAAAAAACAAAGCAAAAACAAAAAAGAAAAATACAGAAACTTCAAGTATGTGGTTTTCTTCTGCAGTTTACAATTTTAAGGCCGTGTCCAATTCAACATATGTACCTGTTCTCACTTGTAGATAAAGAAGGCTGTTATAGCCAAGATCCATGCTAGATACAGTCACCAGCAAGAAAGTAATCAGATTAAAGTAGAGCGGCCGATTCTAGAAATTTCAAATCCACAAGAATTCAGGTTGAACTAGACCTCTGGCTGTGAAAGTCAAGAGCCTTGGCCCTTTAGCTTAAACTTCTCTGAATGTCTCTTACCACTCTGATTGTGGCTCCTTTACCACAGATATCTCCTGTGGCTGTCCCTTACCCAGTCACCATAGAAGCATAATTCTGGGAGCCCTTAAATTAACCCAACCCACAGCTTCTCTGAGTTCAGGGTTCAGGTGACCACCCCCTGGCATTCCAGGGGGCATGCCATCTGTCCACCCTCTACAAGGGATAGTAGGTGGTTGGACAGCAGTCACTCAGCAGCTATTGCAGTAGACAACATCTGGTGTTCTGTTCCACTGCGGCATTTTTCCCTGAAGGCCTTGGGAGTCCTTCACTTTCACTCTGTCTCTCTAGATTTGATCAAGTTTTGTCATAAGCCACGAGCCAGGTGCTGGGGAGAAAGTGCAGATTGTCCCCTCCTTTTTTCAGGTTTTGTACTTCTTACTGGGTTTGGGGGTGCTAGGGTCTGCTTATGGATATGTATATCAGTCAGTGATTGCTAGTAAAACAGATTTAATACAAGATATACAAATATATAAGAATTTACAAGATTGGCTTACAATGGCTGCCTACAGAGTCAGCTGTGAACAGTGCAAAATGTCTACCTGCACAATGGAGATATGAGTGGTTCATTAGAAGCCCTGGAGATAAGTATAGTGTCCCATGTGGGTCCACATCAGGAAGCCTAGGGGTCTGTAATGGAAGGCTGAATGGTCTGTGCCAGAAGGCTGCTGCAGGGTCTGTGCTGGAGCCAGGAGATGATGTCCAATGTGAAGGCAAAGATGAGTTCTTCCAAAGAAACAGAAGCCAGCCTTCCTTCATTTCGCTTTCATACCATTCTGGTGGCAATCCTCCCTAGGATGGGTCTCCCACATCCAGAGCTATGCTGAGCCATTATAGTTGGGGATTTCTTACTCAAGTTGATGTAATCAGTTAACTATCACAAGGTGGTTTCTAGCTTTGTTTTTCTTTCCTGAACAAAGAATTTATCAAGTCAAGTGCAAATAGTTGCAAAATTTTACTAAAGGTAGGAAAAGAAATAGGCTCTTCAGAGTTAGTTTGGGCCAAGTAAAAGTAGTAAAAGAAGTACGTCCTTCAGCATGAAGGCAAACCACCATGGAAAAGCAAACATAGTGGTTAAAAATTCAATGTTGTCTGTCCTTTTTCTATCACCCTGTTCTCATGCAGACATCAGGTATAGGTCATCCTGTGGAAAACCTACTCGAGTTTTTGTGAGAAGTCCATATGCAGTGCTCTAGGAACTTTTCTGCACATGTATTCTAGGATTTTTGCAATTAACATGTCATTCTTACTTCCCCAGCCAGTTTTGCTGGGCCTTAAACTCTTATCTAATTTCTCCCTGAAAGACATATATTGCCGTAATTATTTATAGGGTTCTAAGGGGATGGAGATAGCTTATTCCAGTTGGAAGGGGCTGTAGACCCTACCTACTGAGAATTATGTGATCTCCAACTACCTTGGGGTGTTGTGGCTCACTGGATGGATTGAAGAAAAAAAAATCTATCAGAAGACAATGAGAAAAGAGTTAATGACTATTGAGCTATCTGATCCATAGTAGAAAGAAAATAACTTTACTATTATGTTGGGGATATAGAACCAAAATGTGAGGAGCAAATCAGATTTCCATGCATCTTGTGGAGGACAAAGTGTGACAAAGAGAGAGGTTAGACAAATTGTCAAGAGCCTGAGAGCCATAGCCTTAGCAAGAATACTCACAAAACATCTAGTTAAAAACAGGAGCCTCAATACAGGTATTCATTTAAGCTGAGGTTAATTAGGGTCATTAATGACTGCTTATCTGTACCCAGAGCAATGCTGAAGTCTAAGAGAAGCCTTGGGTCTTCTAGAGGTTTTCAGGAATACCTTCTTAGTCCTGTGAAAATCCTAATGACCATTTTATAGAATTTCTATAGCTTGTTACTGCATCCTTTGGGGAAGGACCAGAATAGTTCCTTAGGAACTGGAAATAAGGCTACCTACTTGAGGGGACGTAAGTCTGTACTTCTTACCTCCTGATTGGCCTCTTGATTTTCCAAGGAGACTTTAGAGAAGTCTTTCTGGAATCCCTTACCATGTATAATTGCAACCTTCTTGGTAAGATGGATTGCATCTAGAACTTGTAGCATTTTCAGCTTACACTTTGTAGATGATTGCTTATTAATTCATAAGCTTTTTCTTTCCATATTGCTGTGTGTGCATGTAACACCAGCAAGGCATATTTGGAACCTACAGCTATATAGCTTTTTTGCCTTTCAACGACCAAGTAAGAACTATTAGCTCTGCCTTTTCAGCAGAGGACCCTGGAGGAACAAGTTCTGGCCTCAATGACCTGTTGTGAACTAACAACTGTATAATCTGGCTTTTGACATCCATCTTGGATAAAGGTACTTTCCTCGGGGCCTTGGAGGAGCAGGTTACTTCTTTCATAGGTCTGGAAGATCACTTGCTCACAAAGAGTGGCTAACTTCTGGCCCTGTAGGCATCAACGAGGCAGGATTAAGAGTAATGCAAGTTTTATCAGTAGGATCCACCTGTTGGCTAGTTTTGTCACAGAGACCTCATATAGTCCCAACAGGTAAAATCTGTTTTGCGCTTTGCTGGAACTTGAGAATTGCCTCCAGTTTTGCTAGTAAATCCCTTCCCAGCAAGGGAGTAGGACATTGTGGTACAATTATACACTCATAGTTAAACATTTGGCCTTCAAAGTGACATATCCAAGCAGGAGTATTGAGAAGTCCCCTCAACCCCAACTATGGCTATAGATCTAGAAGATGGTTTTCCAGAGAAAGAAGTTAATACTAAATAAGTAATAGAATTGGCTCACCCATAATATCCAAGGTTACCCATCATTTGCTTATCTTTGGGTTTTCCCTTAGATGATCTAAGTAAATTTAAAGCATTATCAATTGTGATAACTATAATTTTAGCTTTTTTTCTTTTGACTTTCCCTCAGATCCTAATTACTGAACACAGAAAAGGCCATGTCTAGCAATTAGGTATTTGCGGTCCCATCTCCATTAAATAGATAGGAGAGAACCATGTGCCCTTGAGAGATTGGTGAGCCTCCAAGGTCAGGATCATCAAAGATACCTCTCTCTTCCCTGGGGGTGACTCTAATTATCATAGTTTCTGGAATTTTTCTGAGCAAAAGAACACAAAAGCCTGAACATAAGATATTTCATTCCATTTTCTATATTTTAAGCAGAAACAATTTAATTGAAAAATAGTCTCATAATTTATACCATCATCCTGTACTCATCTCTTACCATTTTTAGCTCATATTGAAAGCATACCTTATTGCAATAGTAGATAAACTGTCCCTATTTAAATTGGTAGAGTCAAGCCTTTTCCACTGATCAGGTGCTAAAGTCAGTGGAATCTTCAGGGCATGGTTTATAAGATTTCCCATGGCTCATCTTGGGCCCAAATAGAGAGACAACTAGGTCTTGGGTCCTGAAGAAGGCATCCCATGCAGAAGGAGGAGAACTGATGAGCCCACAAAGCATCTTTTGTGAGAGGCAAATATTCACTAGACAGATGGTTCTGTCCTAAACTATGATAATTCCAACACCCTTCATAGAAGAATAGAAGAAATACCCTACTGTGGGGTTTTTGTCTCCATACTGGGTCCACTAACTCCTTAGAGAAATGGGGTTGAGTGACTCAATGGCTCTACCTAGTGGTTTGAAACTTCCAAGAGATCAGAATGAAATCCCATCCCCATCCCACTCCCACACACAGGGATTCCCTTAGCCACTGTTGTGCCACTTCCTGGCTTTGCTTAAACAGGGTAGAGCCCCTTAAGGAACAGTGTCTCTGAACTTCCTTAGGCATTTGATGGCTCTTAGGCACTTGATGGCTCTACTTAAGCAAGGTGAAGCCACTTGAGAAACAATATCTCTTTAATTTATCCTGATAGTAAAAATTTGGGGACTTTGTGGAAGGGATCTAGAAACAACCATGGGGGTGGCTGACCAAAAGTTGCAATCAGCCATGTGACAAGATGAGATGATGACCCTGAGAAAGAAACAGCAAAGTAAGGGGAAAGTGTAGATGGGACTCAAAATGAGTAAACTCAGGCAGGCAACTACTCAGGCAGGAGACCAATATACCAACAGCTATTTTCCCCCCAAGAGGGAGAATGTTGAGTAAAGCATCAAAGAAAACAGAAATATGAAGACAAAAGAGCATAATAACAGGCTCTTTGACTATTTAACACATGGAGTGATGGCAAATGGGAAAAAGAAAAAGGGAGATAAATTAGATGTTGGGCTTGTAGGCCTTTTAACCGGCTGAGAGAAAAAAAAATTCACAAGATGCCACTTTCTCTCCCCATCTTACATAGGAGAGAGAAACAAGGAAAGAAGGGAAAAAAAAAAAAAAGAAAGAAACCTCGTTGCATTTTAGAGAGAAACAATAAACAAACAAATGCCCAAAGGGCTTTACCTGCTCTTCTGGCTGGCTCACCAAATTAAGTTCCTATTTTTTAGTGTGCTGGATTCCCCTTCTGAAGGTGGTTTCTAGGTTCTTTCTGTCTGGAGCAAAGAACTGGTCAAGACAAGTGCAAACAATAGCAGTTTTATTAAAGATAAGAAAATAATCAGACTCTGCAAAGTGAGTTTGGGCCAAGTAAAAATAGAAAAGAAGTACACCTTACAGCATGAGGGTGGGCCACCACAGAAGAGCAGACACAATGACAAAAACTCAGTGTGTTCTGTTGTCTGAATCACCCAGTCCTCAGGCTGATATCAGGTCCAGGCCACCCTATGAAACCTTGATAGTGTTCTTTGGAGACGTACACATGGAGGGCTTTGACATTGTTCTGCACATTTCCTGGGACTTTGTACTTAACACTCACATCTACTTCCCCAGTCAGCTTTTATATACCATAATCTCTCAACCCATTCTGTCTCTTAAATTTCTCTGTAGGTTTCTATTGTCCCATCTGATCCTTCCTGAAACCCAGGAATCCATCTCTCTTCTTCTATTCTTTCCTAAGCTGCTATTTTCCAGTGTCTGGATTCTAAATCTTACAAGGCCTGAGTTGTTGTTGTTAATCACTCTGCTATTTTCCCAGAAGTCTTGCAACTTATCTCCTAGACATGTATTCAATGCTTTTTTAATTATATATTTATTTTTTTAGAACTCATTTCTACTCTTAAATCCTTTTTTATTATGATTATCTCTAGAGGTGTTAATTCCAATTTAATATATAAAAGGTTTTGTTTCCTTAGAAATATATTGTCTTTATTCAGTTTGATCCTACATTGTAAATTTTTTCTCAAATGCCTGATAACTCTTGTGCCTAATGGTGAGTTATGTTAGAATTATGATAGATAGCTAGTGGGTGTATGATATTGTATTTCCATGACAAGATTTTGTCTAGTATTAGAAAGTTTACAAGGTGAAATTCCTATATACAAAGCTTTTTCTGCTGGTGAGACTTACTTTCAGATACAGTGACATGCAAGGACCCACGTTCGATCCCCAGTACCAAACAAACAAACAAACAAACAAAAAAACCCAGATACAGTGACATGAAATAGGTGGAAATTCTGGGTACATGTTTGTCTCAGTCCTTCTTGTTTTGCTATAGCAGAATAGCACAGAATGGATACTTTACAAGAAGCAAAGATATTTACTTTTCACAGTTCTGGAGGTTTGCATGTCTAACAGCAAGCTGCTGGTAAGCTCCTGGCATCTGCTGGGGGCCTCATGATGCTTAATGCCATGAAGGAAGATTGAAGGGCACTAGAAAGGAAGACACCAAGAAGGGAAGGGGACAAATTCTTTGTTGCATGAAGTAACCACTCCATCATAACTATACTTCTCCCACAATAAAAATGTTAATCTACAAGGGCAATGTCCTCATTAAATAATTATTTCTTGAAGATCCCCCTCGCAACATTGCAGCCTTGGAGATTTAGTTTTTTGTTTTGTTTTGTTTCTTTTGCTTAAATTCTTTTATTGGTACATTTTAGGTACACAATACATTTACATTTATCATTGGATGTTTGTACCTGTACATGCTGAATCTTAGTTTTTAATTTTTCCCTATTACCTGTGTGCCCTTCACCCCTCCACCCTTCCCTATTTACATACTTCATTTCCTTTTATTTTTCTTTTCTCATAATTTTTCCTTTCCATTCTTCCCTTTCCCCATCTCCTCCCACCACCCCTACTCCTTTGGACACCTCATCCCAGAAAGAGTGGCTGCTATCAAGAAATCAATAAATAACAAATGCTGGCGGGGGTGTGGAGAAAAAGGAACCCATCTCCATTGTTAGTGGGAGTGCAGACTGGTGCAACCACTATGGAAATCAGTGTGGAGATACCTCAAAGAACTAGGGCTGGAGGTCCCATTTGACCTAGCTATGCCCCTGCTGGGTATTTTCCCAAAAGAATTAAGAGATTTAGTTTTTAACATACTACTTTTGGAGGAACACATTCGAACTATGGCAATACTCATGCAAAAATGAGAAGAGCATCACTTTGGAAAGCCAAACCATATGTGGTGTTCTATTCTCTCATATATATATATATTTTTTTTTTTTTAACAGTGGAGAATAGATACATTTTTACTTTTGGTTCACTTGTGGACACACAGGGGAGATGGAGAAAAACATAACATATTGCCATGTTGTAAGATGTTGAGTCAAGTATGTGTAAGGGCACCTTTTTACCACTTTTGTAAAAATATGTTCAATTAACATACCCTGATTATTATCCAAAGACAACTGGTATCCTAGGTACTTACTAAACTGGGAAACCTTTTGCACTCTTATGAGTATGTTCTGCCTGTGTCTTCACTCACACTTGTCTGTCCTTCAACATAACACTGTATGATAATGAAAGATCACTGGCTGTCTTTTTCTCAGAACTGTAACAAATTTATATCATTTAGATATGATTTGGAGGAGATAGTATAGACAATAAATATGGGTTAAATTTGAAATATTGAATTGGAGAATCTAGATAAATTTTCTAGTTATTGATATCCATTAGGCTAAAGTAATCGGAATTTCAGGTATTCATTAGTGACCAAAGTGATGATACTAGGAATCAAATTCACTTAAAACTGTAAGTTTTATTTAATCCCCATAATATCTTCCCAAAGATTCAATATCTTCTATTCCTCATAATGATAAAATTTGGAAGAAAAGGTGCTATTTTCCCACCTCCAATTTCTTCTCTCTCTCTTTCTTTCTCTCTTTCTTTCTTTCTTTCTTTCTTTCTGTTTTTGAGATCTTGACTTTTTTCCTTCATTTATTTATTCATTTATTTTTATTTTATTTATTTACTTTTTTGTGATATCTGGAATTGAACTCAGCACCTTGGGATTGCAAGGCAAGGACAGCACCACTGAACTAAATCCCCAGCCCCTCATTTATTTATCTTTGTTTTATTTATTTATTTATTTTTGGTACCAGGGATCAAACTTGGGACATTGCGCTTGCAAGGCAGGTGCCAGAACCACTGAGCTAAATCCCCAGCCCCTTATTTGTTTATTTTCATTAGTACTCCTACCATTTTACTCAAATTATCCTTTATAAAGACATAATGACCTCTATAATATCAAAACCCATGCTTATTCTTAATGTTAATACTGTTCGATATATCAACGTTTGCTAGTTTATAACTCAATTATGATAAAAATATCTTTTTTTCACTTTTTTCTAAGTTACTGCCTAACTCAGAAATCACTCTGGTCTTGTGTAATAAGGATTCTGAGATCTTTTTTGAAATCTGACTACTGACATCTTTTCAGTCTCACTCTTCATCTTGATCTTTAGTTCTACATGTGAGAAAACTTGTAACAAGACAGAGGTTTCTTCTTTGGTTGTGCTTGGAATATCAAACCACACAAGCCCCTGGCTGAACCCACAGCCCAATTTTCTCTCTGAATACAATAGATCATCCTCCTCAAAAAGAAAACCAAAACAAAACAAGGAAGGTCATGTCCCTATTTTGCTCTCTCAGGGCATTTTAGTCCAAACTGGGAAGACGGGTCTGCTGTCCCACCAAGCCTCCTATCTTATACAAACTTCACAAATAAACATTTATCCACCCTCTTTGTGTGTGTGTGTGTGTGTGTGTGTGTGTGTGTCCTCATACACCTTATTCATCAGGTCTCACACTGTGTATCTTCTAGCTCTTCCAAAAAAGTCAAAATGATCATGAAAGATAAATATTTTGAATTTTATTCAGGATATTGTGGAAGCACAATAACACAACTGAAGATGTTCAAGAAAGAGGACTTCCAGAACTGCTTCAAAAAGTGCCAAGAATGATGGGATAAGAGTGTTTAAAGTACTGGAAAGTATCTTGAAAATAATTAATGCCTTTTAGTGTAATATTTTTTTAAAAAATTTATACATTAGCATATTTTTAATCACATTTTGTACATATAATCATGTTACCTTGCTTAATAATAGTGTACAACACTTATCAAATCAATGGTAGGTTATTGTGTTTCTAGACAGATGGTATATGTAAAATAGTTCTAGTATCTGTATGTCTTCATTAAGATTTTTTCTTTCACTTAAATATGTTTTCTTAAGATCAAAGAGTAATAAGCAAATAATACAAGTATTTATTAGAATACCACACCTGGATAACTCACTCTTCCCTCTCTTGGATCCTGAAAAATGGACTAACGGGTTGGGTTTAGAGAGTGAAAAAGCATATTTCACCACATGGGTTTTAGATGATATAGAGAAAATAGGACAATTAGAAGAATAAAGTTCCACATACAAAATTGAAGTCCAATAATTAAAATAGAGGGTAAGCCACAGAAAAGCAGCCAAAACTAGACCTTCAGCTGAAGATAGAGATAGCAAGTTTTATTAAAGCCAGGTTAACAAAAACAACACGAATGGGTCAAGGAGAGATGACGTATTTGTAAAATTGCATGGGAAATTTCTTGTTACCTGTGGTTGACTTTTTGTGTGTGCTATACGGTTGGACAAATTGATAGCCTCACCTTAAAGATATTAATAGCAAGATATACATACATATATATATATATATATATATATGCACACACACATTTAAAAAGAACTATGCAGAATGAAAAGTGGTGAAAATTTCAATATAAAGTCAAAGTATATGTAAAAGAAATTCTTCAAAATTTTAGTGAAAGATGACCAGATACTTTAAAAAAATTATAATTACACAATATAAGCAGACTGCTTGTAACATTGTGTCTCTTTGTTTTTAAATGAAGCCATAAAAGTCATAAAAGTCATAAAAGAAGAATTTGTCTGTCAAAAGTATAAACGTAACTAATTATTAATAAGAAGGTTTATTATTAATTATTAATAAAAAGGGTTCTTTTCAAGGGATATTATAAGGAATTATTTAAGTCTGGACATTAGACCATGGATTTATAATATTCACATTTTTTATATTGAAATTGTACCATATTCAAAATAAATGATTTATTTTAGTGTAGAAAAATAAAGTTTGATTCTAATGGATAATGCAGTTTAAAAAGAAATCTGTTACAAAGAGACATTTAATTTACATTTTAATACATTGAGCTACTTCTGCCATGGTGACCAAATTGTCTCTCTGAAACAATCTGTTTAAGTGCTTTAATAGTAGGACTGTTAAGCACAGCACTTAATATTGTTCACTATTTATTGATTCTTGAAAGAGACTTGCTAGTAAAGCTTCATTCCTGTACTGCTACGATTAGGTTTATCCTGCATTAATGCTTTAGTTTGATCATTTACATGTCTTCCAAGTTCAAGTTTTACATTTTAATTTATTCTTAGACCTGTGACAACGCAACTAAATCTTTAAGACTTTGCTCACTGGAATGATTTAGCCTTGATTTTAATAAGCTTGGGAAAATTGGAAGCTTTAAATAACACAAGCAAAGCAGTAGTTTTCAAGATTTTTGTACATAACCACACATGATTATAAATGTTATGAACAATGGGATATGATTGTTCATGGAGCAAGAAAGTTTCTTTTTATAAATTACAATGGATCTATTCATTCCAAGTGAGAAACTTCACAATAGTTTTGAAATGCTTTTTAAAATAGCCAGCAGTAAAAAAAATGTACAAAATGAGTCAATAAAATTAAAAGGTGACTACAATTTTCTTATTTTATTATTGTCTCTGAGTTTACCCTTGAAAAGCAAAGATACTCAAAGGTTACAAACTGAGAATAAAAGTATTGTTAAAGATGTGTACCACTGCTAAAAACTAAATAATTTATTTCATAGAAATTCTTTGTATTTCTACAGCTTCATTTTTATAAGCATTAGTGGTCACACGTAGGGTCATTATTTATGTTCCTATTATTTTAAAAAAGTTTTAATACAGCATCAAGAAGCCATGTTAATCAATAAAAACTCATTTTTCCAAGCAGTCATTGGTTGTTTGATGTATCAATGTGTTGTCCTGTTATTTTGTTACTTTGACATTTTAAAAAATATTTTCCAATTTTCTCTATTTCCTGCGAATTTGCTCAAATTTTCTAGGAATATTTTACATTTCTTTATAAATGCTTCATTTAACAGGAGACTGCAGTAATATATTCCATATACATTCCACACGTACGTATTTACCCTTAGAGGTGAATTAAAATGAAATAACATCTGAGTGCTCAGATTGTGTTTCTTAGGGTAATTGTGTACCTAAAGTTACTAAGTTGAATACAGGTAGAAGAAAGGTAAGTTCCAGCCATGATCATAAAGGTACAATTCAAATTTTAAAGAAGTGCACAACTATATAAATGATAAATTTCCCTTATTAAGAGGTATTGTGAATTAAATAAAAACAAGGTGAGTTGCAGTAATTCCAGAGAAGGTAGTGGTGACCTTCATGAGCACCTATAGTGAGGTTCACTCTCCCATGAGGTGATAAAAGAGCTGAATGATGCCAATAAATGATATAAGCAAAGATGTGGTGAACCAAAACCAGACAACTGTTATTATTCTAATTGTATTGCAAAAGTACAGGGGAACTATTGATAATGTAAAAGAACTTATATTGATCCAGTTTGATGGTTAATTATAGCAATGCTTTTTCAATATGTTCCCTCTTTTTATCCAAATTTGTGCAAGAGAAGGTCCTTGACACTATTTGTCCATCCATGTTTCCCTTCTCCCTCATGTAGTATTCCTTGCAGGAAGATTTTGTTTCTCCCATTTTTGTGCTGACCACAGAGGTCTCCCGCATTGCGCACCAAAGCTACCTCAGGACACTAGAAAAATGATCAAAGGGGAGTTCCTCTCCAGTTCTACAGTGTGTATTATCCTCTGGTTCTTGGTAGCCTCTTTATGATGAGGTTAACAGTCCTGCCTGTACGTCCTTCCCCTGGGAAGTCAGGATAATGTCTTGATTTTCAAACCTTGGACTTCTTTTATCATTTCAGGCTTAATTTCCTGTCCATGTAGCTAAACAAACACAATAACCAAAGTCCATTAACATATTCACTATTGTGGACACATCAGTGTCTGGTTCCAGGCTTTGCTAGGGAAATAACCACTGGGGTCTTGCTGAGACAACTTCTTACAGAGCCATTTTAGAACATTTGCATCCATTAGACTGGGAGTAATAATCTAATATCCATACATTAAAAGGCCTGAAAATACATTAATAAAGTCATTATGTGTATTAAAGTAGTTTGACATTTTTCCCTATATTTCATTAAAACGTTTTCTATTAAAACACTGATTATAAAAGGAAATTATATTTTTTAGATTTTGAAATATGCAAAAGTAAAGAAAGGAAAATATTGAACAGCACAGATGTTAACATTCAAAGAAAATGACTATTAATATTTTGTAAGTACTCTGTTTATTTGTGTACATGTATTTGATAATTATCATATGTTTGCATGATTTTAGAAGTTGATATTTTTAAGTAATTTATTTGAAGCATCTTTATGTCTTAAATATCTCTGATGAAATTTGATTTTATGTTCTGTATCTTGGCTTAAGTATTAGATTTAAACCTTATTTATGTTCTGTGTTTGCTACAAATACAAATTTTTTGCTTCTTTGTTCTTTGTTGAGTTTTTGCTTATTAAAGAGTAGAGCATCATATTACCATTAATATTAAGTAAATAATCTACAATTATTTTGGATCTGTACATAAACTTTTATTACCATATTAAACCAACTCCATTAATTTTCTCTGGGTTTATTTTGATGGAGCTTTCTAAGATGGGGTCTGGGAGGATGAGAATGAGCTGAAAACATGAACACAGAGGCTAGGCCTTTAATTAGGGGATGAGGTGCAGGGTGTCTCAAATAGTGGCGAAAGCAGCGGCCAGGGGCTGGGTAGGGAAAGGCCATGGGGGTGGGGGGCATAGTTGAGGTAGATATTTGGCTGCAGCCCGAGGTGAGGTTTAAATCCATTGGCAAGTTTGAATTTCTTGATGGGAAGGACTACAAGTGGGAGAGCTTCGAGGTGGGAAAGCTAGGTTATTGTTTCCCCTGAGTGATTTATTATCTGCTGCGAAGAGCCATTTAGGATGTAAGGCTGCCAGAGCTATTTTATCTACCAGGGAACACTAACAGGGTCTTTCTATGTTGCCCAGGCTGGTCTTGAACTCATGGACTCAGGTGATCCTCTCACCTCGGATGCCAAGTATCTAACCCTATAGGCATGTCCCAGCATGCCCTGCACTCTGTTTTACTTGACACATGGAATATTACTGATTCTTTTAGTATTTGAAGTCTCTTTAATTATTCTCTCAGTTATTTGAAATGTGTCACTGAATGCTTGTATTTTTAAGAAAAATATGTGGATGGAATATTTTACTACATCTTGTTTTCTGGTAAGAATTTTTCAAAATTATATACTATTTATTTTTGTCTTTCTACATGTAAAGAAAAACATTCATTAATTCTAGAAATTTTGTTTCATAATCTTCATTATCTCTTGCCATTCTTTTTGTTAGAAAGTTTGAAGTTAGTCAAACACTTTCCCCTTTTTAGGTATTAATTTTTTCAGTAGATATGTGTAGGTACTACTTTTAAGGCTTTAGATGTGCAATATTTTTACAAAGGTATATATAATTTCTGGCATTTCTTAACTAGTATTGTCTGGTCCTCTCTGAATCCTTCCTATATGCAAATTCAAGTCTTGGAAGGATTTTGAAAATTATTACTGCCGTATTGTATAAACAACTTCAGCTTTGTTGCTTTTTTCCAGGTTGGGTTATATTAATTAGTATCATTTTTCACTTCTCCCTAAACGTATGTGTGATGTCTATTACTATGCATAAATTTTCTCTTTAAAAATAGAATTAGACTATGTTCTTTCAAGAAAATCATGAAATGATTATTACTGACCTGGCTTTCTGCTTACTACATCCTTCCATGTGGATCCCTGGACATGAAGCACACATTACAGCAATGGGCCTTTCCAGGCTGTCTTCCCACAGAATCAACCCCAAAGGGGAACACGTGACATACACAGGCAGCAACTACTCAAAGTGAAAATATAAAATGTCCCAAGAAATAAAGAGTCCAAGCACCAAATGCTTGGCGGAAAGGTAGAGCCTTTTTTAGACTGGCTCACACAGAGTAGATGACGGAGTTTTATCCAGGAATTGAAAGGAGGGTATGATTTCAGTCAATCTGAGCAGCAGTTAGTTAGATAAAAGGAATGAAATCCAGAATAAAAGTGATGTGCTAGAAAGATTTAACATTTCTCCATATAGTCTTCTTATTAGGATTGTTTATAATGGTTTCTCCTAGAACTTTTGTATCTTTGCAGCTGAAATTTTAATACATTATTATTTTTAGAATGATTTGTATCTTTGAATGAATAGCAATCTCTTGAACCATTCTTCTGCAGTTTGTTTATGATGAAGTCACAATTTCAGTAGCTCAGATTGAAGGTTTTGCAGTTATTGTCGCATATAACTTTTATTAAAAGTGTTCCACTTCTCCAACTATTGTAAGAAAGAGCTTGCTCAAACAACAAATAGTAAGCTGATATTAGTGAATGTCTATTAGCAGAGTTTCACCTATATTTTTCACTCTATGAAAAATTGAATGGTAACATAAATTAAGAATCTGGATAACTCCAATTTAACAAAAAAATATTTTCTTGTTTGCATTGATTGTTTTGTTTCCACAACATTGCACTAGTATATTGAAAGAGAAAACACCTTATTTCATGAAAGTCCAATGATGTGTAAATGTATGGGACAGTTATCAGCAACTAACCCTACTTTCCTAATTTTAATTTTCTCTGCTACCAAAAATGTTTACCTTCTTGTTTAGAATAACAAAAGATAAAGAAACATTTTACTCGAAAAGCTTGTATGAGGTACTCTATTTTTAATCTCTTTATATATAATTAGGAAATTATGACATCATTCAAAGATACAGGGAAAAATTGGAGTCACGTAGTTTTTTCAAAGACTAAAATAGTTTGAGAATAAGACTGAGAAATAATATAGCCTTATTATGCACATCTAAAAATGGGATGTCATCAGAATATAATATTTACTCTGATAGAATAGCTGTGAGATGAGTATTTTCTATTTACCACATACTATGGTTTTATGTATGTTTATAAGCATTTTAATGTAAAATAAACTCAAAATAGACCTGTAATTTCATTCTTTCATGCTTAAGCATTATTGAATCCTAAAATAGTATAACATCAAAAGAACTGTATTAAAAATGGGATAGGACCATGACTAAATCTGAACACTGCACAGTGACAAGTTATACAATCATTGATAAATTACTTAAATTCTCTTGAGTTCAGTTTTCTTAGGAGTAAATGAAGTTAAGGTAACAACTAAATTCTAAAGTCATAAAATTAAGTAAAGTAAAGTAAATTAGGTTTCAAGAATATAGCAGAATGTTAAATACGTTTATATTTATTGTATATATTCTTCACTGTTGAGATTTACATATTTAACTAGTTTTATGATAGCAATTTTAACTATGTATGTTTATGTTTTGTGGGGGGAAGAATTTGAGTACTTTTTTTCCCATTAAGTTTATTGGTACATTTTAGTTATAATATACAGTTACATTCATCATTGGGATCTTGCACCATTACATGAGTATCTTGGTTCTTATTTTTTTTCCCCTTCCCATGCCCTCCCTTTACCCTCTCCACCTTTCCCTATTTACAAAGACTTTGTTTCCATTTTTTTCCTTTTCTCATATTTTTCTTTTCCCTTTTCTCCTTTCTCCTACCCCTCCCACTTCCCCTCCTCCTTTAGACCTTTTCTTCCTGTTACACTATATCAATTATGGATTTTTTAAATTACAATATTAAGATCTAGGAGACATTACCACAGATTTTACAGAATTTAAAAGGATTTAGAAAGCATATTACAAAAATCTTTTTTGAAATAAATTTGACAACTTCTAAGAAGTACCTTGGAAGACAAATTAATGAAACTAACTGTGGAAGAAATATAAAATTTGAATAGCATCTATTAAAGAAAGTATATTCCTAGCTTGAAAACCTACCTATATGACAACAGCAGGCTCATATACATTTTAACTGATAAATTATATCAAACAATTAAAGCAGAAAAATGAAGGAACACTTCTCCCTTCATTTTAGGAACTCAACATTGTGCTAATCCTAAAACTGGATAAAGATAATAGAAGAAAAAAGTATGAACATAGATAGAAATTTGTTTAACAAAACAGTTAGAAGTCAGATCTAGCAGTATGTAGAAAGTGATTTTGTTATAGGGATGGCAGTGTTGGTTCAGCATTGGAAGATCCACCCCCAAAAGTCATCATTTTAACAGAGGAAAGGAAAAAGCCATATGATCCTGTCACTAGTTGGAGAAAAAGTATTGGACTAAATTCCACAGATGTTCATTGTAAAAGCTATCAGGAGACTAGAAGTAAACAGAACCTTCTCAACAGGTTAAAGACATGTATTCCATACTTCCAGTGAGAATGCCTTACGTGAGTGGAGAAGATACGATGCTTTCTCCTTAATGTGGGGAACAAGGGCAGATATGCTTACTCTTTTTCTGCTCATTAAACTTTGAAACCTAGGCCCCACCAACACAGTCTGCCAATAAAATGAAACAACTAGGATAGGACTGGCAAGGTAGAACCAAAATCTTTATATGTAGATGAAATAATCATCTACAGAGAAAATACTAAAAAACTCTAGGACCCCCTAGAACTTGTATTTGAATTTAGCAGGATTAGAAAACACAAGGTATATGTAAAAATTCAGGTCTGTGTATACTTGCTATAAATGAAGAACTGGATATTGAAATTTAAAAGTTATGTAGGAGTACAAAGGACTTAGAAAAGTTAAAACAAAACAAAACAAAACAAAAACAGTTTTGGAAGATGTTTAGTGCCTAATTTTAAGACTTCTTCTAAAGGTACAATAATCAAGGCAGCGTTGGTGCAAGGAAAGACATATAGATCATTTGAATAAAACAGAGAATCTAGAAATAGAACCACACATATATGGTCCACTGAGTTTTAAAAGATTATTTAACATTAGCATTTTATAGAATATAAACTCAATTCAAGAGCCAAGGAAGAGATAGTGTTTGCAGCAAATGGCACTAGAACACCTGGTATCTGTGTATAAACAATTAACCTAAACTTTTTATTTCCATGCATGAAAATAGCTTGAAGGGATCTATGAACCTAAATAAGAAAGCCTAAAAGTATAAAACGTTCAGAAGAAATTATAAGGGAAAATGTTTATGAATTCAGGGTAGACAAGAACTACCTAGTATACAAAAGACATGATGTATAAAAGAAAAAAATTGATAAATGAGATTCCATCAAAATTTAGAACTTTAAATGACATCATTAAAATGAAAAGTAGCCCTTAAACAGACCATATTTACAATGCATATAACCTATGACCAGAATATATAAAGAATTCTTAGAGCTCATTAATAGACAACCCAATTAAAAAGTAGACATAAGAAGATGATAAATAGCCAGTATAGCACAAGGAATGGTGTGCAACTCTAGAATCAGAAAAATGCTAATCAGTACATTAACAAGATTGAATTATACACACATTAGGGAGATGAAGTTAAAAGTTTTAAAAGCCTTGTCATGACTTTTTCCTTTTCTTGGATTTTCCCCTTTGCATTTAATTTGTCACACCCAATGGATTCATTCTGCTGGGTTTCCTGGGGTTGTGATCCTCATTGTCTTTTCCTAGGGTATTGTCTAAAATTTTCTGGAGTGCTGGTTTGATATTCATGAAGTTCCTGAGGTGCTCTTTATCATGAAAGTATCTTATTTCTCCATCAATTTTGAAAGATAGTTTTGCAGGGTGCATCAGTCTGGTTTGGAGGCTGTTTTCCTTTAAGGCTTGAAATACATCACTCCAAGCTCTTCTTGCCTTGATGGTTTGCACTGCGAAGTCTGCTGTGATTCTGATGGGCTTTCCTTTGTATGTGATTTGTTTCCTTTCTCTCACTGCTTGTAGAATTTTATTCTTCTGTTGAATTTCTGGAATCCTAACTATTATATGCCTATGTGTAGAAGTTTTTTGATCAAGGCTAGCTGGAGTTCTGTATGTCAAATTCTTTTCCCCTGCTTGGGAAGTTTTCTGCCATCACTTCTGTGAACAGTTTTTTATGTCATCTGCACTCTCTCCTCTTTCTTCATTGACTCCAATCAGTCTTATGTTATTCTTCTTTGCATCGTCTAGCAGCTGCTGGATTGATTTCTCGTGTTCCTTTACAATTTTAAAGCAATTATTCTTTTCCTGGTCACTAATTGTAATCTTATCTTCTATATCTGAAATTCTATCCTCACATTGGTTCATTCTGCTGCACAGACTTTTGCTGGAGTTTTTAATCTCCTGGAAATTTGTTTGCATCTGTTTTATGGATTCCATTTGTTTCCTATGTTGGGATTCCATCATGTTCCTCAGGTACTCTATTTTTTTAATCTGTGTCCTCTCTAGATTTATTAATCATGTCTTGCACCATGAGCACAATCTTTGCTGTTATCTGAGTAATTATTTCTGATTTCATTTTTCCCAGATCCTCTTTTGTTGCCAGTTCAAAGAGTCCAGGTAGTTGAGTACCAGACTGTTCCATCTCGTTTCCTTTTGGGGTTGCTCTAGGTGATCCAGAAGTCTGTTATTGAGGCTTATTTATGTGTCTTCTCATTTTCATGTGGGGGGTGTTGCTTCTGGTGCCCATGCAGCTCACCTTCTCTACCCTAGGAGCTTGGCATTGTGGTGGGGGAGCTTCCTTCTGGGTGCTGGGACCGGCTTAGCTTCTCTGCCCTAGGAGTGTGGGATGGTGGCAGGGGAGCTTCCTTCCAAGTCTTGAGTACTTTTTTAGAGAAGAGGCCTGCATTTTAGTTAGCTGATTAAATGTATATACTTTCTGTCCTATTCTCAAGATCTAATTGAAATAACAGAATAAAAACAAAAGGAGAAATCTAAAGTGCACTGCAACACAAAAAGAGTTGACTGGAAAGTTTGAATCAATCTATGTGGTAAAAACAAATGCATTTAGATTGACATAATTTATGGATCAAGGAAAATTTCATGCCTCTACTGCTACATATAAATTAATGTATATTTTTAATTCATATCTCTGGCAGTATGCAATTATATAACATATTACATATATTAATTTTATATTAACTTTCTGAATTTGAGTCAATATATATTTTCATTTTATAGGAAAAAATTTAAAAAATTTATGTAAGGTCACACAACTAACAAAGAAGAGTATGACTTGAAATTAAGGCTATGTATATAATATGTATATATACATTTATACAGGTATGTATACACTTATATCATTATTAGTGACCTCAGACAATATCCCTCTCTTTTCTTCTATCGTTATATCATGATTTTTACTTATATCAATAATAGATTTTTATGTAATTTTGATTTCATCAATTAGTTCCCTTGAGAGTGAATTAGAATATTGTATTGCTTTTATTATTCAAATATTATTGTTTGTTTCTTTATTTTCAATTTTTTATTTTTACAATTCTGCATTATTTTTGAAATGTTTCTATATAAGACATATTACTGTTTCCTCCTTTTTTATTCAGAGAACAAAATTCTGAGAGCCTCATTCCCTGCTACTTCAATCTGGTTTGCTCTCCAAATCCACTATAAATCTGCCAAGTTTTTATTTATACATTGAATCCAATGTTTGAAGCCTATTAGGAATTAACTCTTGGAACATGTTCACATCATTTAGGCAAATGAAGAACACCCGTAATGGGGTACATGGGAGAATAATGTTGCCAATGACCCTGTTTTCAAGTATCATAATTATTTCTCTCTTTGTTGATCTATTGGCTTATGGTACTTAGCAAGTGGAAAATTATTTTTCCTTAAAATATTGAAATCATTGGTTTATTATTCTAGTCCCCTGGGATACTTGTAAGAAGTTCAATACATTCTATTCTGATTGATTATACCTCATATATTGACTATTTTTCCTTGACAATTTTAGGGTCTTTATTTTATCTCTAGTGTTAAAAATTCTGTAATAACCATCCTGGCTGGGAGTCTTTTATTAGTGTCCAGACTCACTAGAGCCTCTGATATTCACTCCAGTGAAATTTTCTTTTATTAACTTCTTGATAATTTTCCCTTGTTTTTCTGTGCTTTTTCTCTCATCTCTCACTTCTATAGGAAATTCAAAGGAAATTAAACTTTTTTGACTGATGATCTAATAATTCTTCCCCCCTCTCCTTTTCTTTCTCTCCTTTTTCCCCATGTCCTCCCTTTTCTCTTTTCCTCTTGGTTACAATTTTAAAAGCCCTTAAATGTATTTATAAATACCTTTAAAATGGAAGTTATATGTATTTCATTTAAGAACACATTTTTGTTATTTTATACTCTATTTTTTCCAAAATACTGTTTTGTTTAATGTGTAGAATATTTTCTTTCTTTTCTCAGATTCTGTTAATTTTCCTTCTTAAATTATTCTCTTGGTGCATTTTTCCTTTTGTTTTGCTGAAGGAACATGGGATAAGGGCTTTTTAATTCTTTGGTAAACTGCCCACAAGGGTCTAGATGAACCTCAAAATTCATATGTTGAAAACTAATCACCTATGTGATGAAATTAGGAGAAGGGGCTTTGGAAGATGAATTGCTCATAAAGGAGGAGTGCTCATGATTAGGAATAGTGACTTTATAACAAAGATCTCCAAAGTTTTCTTTATGTCTTTCACTATATAATATTACAGTAAACACCTGCGGTTTATGAAAAAAGAAGTGGACCTGCACCAGAGTCCAAGTTTGCCAGCACCTTGACATTGAATTTCTCATCCTCTACAAGTGTAACAAATAATTACTTTTTTTGGTAGCTCTGGCTGATCCTGGGCTTTTGTTATTCCAGCCTAAGTGGCTGAAAACACTGAAATTTATTTCATGTCCTTGCTTGGATCATTGTGCAAAATTTGCACTTACCACTCTTTCTCCAACTTCTGAAATGGAAAAAAGTTTTGCAAATCAAACTATCAAATTTTCTGGTAGTTCCCTTAGCAACTGTTAGTCTACATTTTTCTAAAACAGAAAGGGAAAATTTTATATAGTGTATTATATAAAATATATAATATATAACTTTATATATGATATAAAATGTGACAGTAATTATATCATATATGATATATGTGTATTTTATATCATATGTAATATGTTTTTATGTCATATATTATATCATATATTTTATGTGTATTTTATATCATATATTACATCTGTTGTATTTCACATCATATATATAAATATGTGATATTTAGAGAGATATTTACTAGAGAACTAAGAATCTTTCCCACAGATTCCTGAAAAATTCTGAATATAAGGAAAGTAATTATAATTATATAAATTTGAAGTGAACTTTGGGCGAGTAATCTGTGTAAATAATTTGAAGAACATAAAAACAAAATCTAAGCTGGGTGGACACCTCGCCCATTACTTAACACTAGTGGTGGAGTGCTTGCCCATTGACTTTTCCTAATGTCTTACACACTGAAGACAGTGAAAGTTTTGCCTTGAAAGTCTATACTGATGTTGACCTCAGAAAGTGAGAACCAGGGTAGAGACAGGTAAGCCCACTTTCATACATATACCAATACTCACAATTACATACTGGCTTAGTTGGTTTGCTAAGTTACAGTTTAGGTGGCTATAAAAAGAAGTATGAACTAATTAGCCTATAAACAAAAGTTTACTTCTCCTCCTTCCTCTGGCTGAGAAGTGCAAGTTCAAGGCTAGAAGACAGTGCCTGGTGAGGGCCCATTTTTTCACATGTGAAGCTTGCTTACATTATGGTCACATAATTGAAGGAGCCAGTCAACTCTCTGAGGTCCTGGTTATAAGCCCACTATGCTAGTCAGTTTTTCATTACTATAGCAAAATATTTGAGATCATCAACTTATAAGGAGCAATGCTTTTATTTTGGCTCCCAGCTTTGGAGGTTTTAGTCTATGATTGGTTGGCCTAGTTTTTCAAGGCCTGTAGTAGGGTAGGAAATCATAGTAGGAGCATGCAGTAGAGCAGACTCACTTATCTTATGGCTGGGAAGTGAAAGAGAGAAGAGGAAAAGACTAGTGGCCCCCTGTCACCTTTAAGGCCTGCTCCTAATGATCGAAAAACCTTCCACTGCATCTCACTTCTTAAAGGTTCCACCACCTTCTGCCATGCCAAAGACCAAGCTTTGCCCACTTGAACCTTTGAGGAACACTTATAACCCAAACTCTAGCAGACACAAGGGTCTGACATCATTGATTTAACTGCCTCACAAAGACATAAATGTTCATATGGTAGCACATCAAACTGTCATTCTGAGCTTCTCATAATTATTATAAGAATATTCAAAGCCTAAGAGATTGGGAATAAGATCCTACAAAGCCACAAAGTCTCAAAGACCCAAATGTCCTCCTTATATTTCCCAGGAGAATAGATAATAGCACTTGATGACTCTAAAACTGGCTTTTGTAAAGTACTTAAAGGGTTAGAGGCTCAACTGAAACACATGGAGCCCAAAGCCTTTTCTCTTATTTCCTTGTTGTCATTCATAATCTTGGGGTTTCTTTCACACCTTTTGGGTCCTCCCTCTAGTGGCAGGACTCACATGAGGCACTTTGCAAAATAAGAATAATCATTGCCACTCTGGAAAACAAATAAGACTGAGAATATAGTGAGAAATCTACTTTAGTCTCTTATAATTTAATCTTCAGATCTAATGGTTTATTTGCTATCTAAACTATCTAATAGTTTATCTACTAGTTAATCTTACTTGACTAAATTCTTGCAGAGGTCTTTAATCTGTAATGATATTTATACCAATCCCCCCAAGCAGTGCTATAGTTAATGATGTGTTGTCATTTCCATTATAAACTCTCTATTGTTCAAGTAACAGGAGAACCAAGAACCTGTGACTTTCTTAGCTGAGAGCATATATCAGTGCTCTTCTAAATTACCGCATTAGCCTGACCACTTTTGTCAGACAGTATTTTCAGGCAATTTAAGCAAGACCGTTAAAAGGGAAAGAAGTAAACAAACTCTACTCACTATTATAAAAATCAAATAAATATCTTTAGGTAAAATTTGTCCTTTTTTGTTTTACATATACAAAGCATGTTTTACAAATAATAAATTTACAAAGAAGACAGTTTTATATCATTGTTGCATTCTATAATTTTTTATAGTCTGCCTTCTATTACATATAAAAAAAATTTATCAGCATGAAGAAACTTTTAGATTTATATTTTACTCACTTTTTAAAACAGCCTGCTACAATACCTGGTGAGATAGGAATGAATAGTATTACTAACATGTATTTTATGAAAGATAATTTTGTAATGTAAATATTGGAAGGAACTAATGATTATAATTGTAATGTTGTTGAAAAGGATAAGTATAACAATAAAATTCCTTTCACTTAATAAATCACAATAGCTGAGATTTCAATATGTTATAGTCTAGCCATGCTTAATAGCACAGAACATAGCAGCAATGGTCCTGGTCTCCTTGGATTAAGTGGCCATGTTTTCTGTGGAATGATGTATAGCCCTGCCTTGGAAGAATTGGAGCACTCCAGAGTAAACAAAGCATAGGAAAAAATCCCTTGAACTTGTTAGAATGTATTTAAATAAATTAGACAAAGGGGCAAAAAAGGTCTGAACTCTTCTCAGATGTTGTAAAAGGTAGGACATAGAGATTATTATGTATGCAATTTTCAAAGGTAATTTTTATTTCTTTACACAATTTTAAAGGAAGGTAGAGGATAAGATGCTGCTGTGCTGCATTCATTAGAACTTTCCAGCCCTTCCCCTCTGTGAAATCCCTGAGAGGAGAGAGAATAGAGCTAGCTGCTTCTGAAACAAATTGTAAAACTTCTGTGAAGTGGCCATTTTGAATAATTTGTTTTCTGATTTGTTTCTGACTCTTATAGGCTCCTAAAAATAAAAATGTGTCCTCTTTTATAATTTTTTAAACTGTATTATATATTTCCTTTCTGCATAAAGAGAACATATTGAAGGCCTTTTAAACTGCCATTGAAGATTCAGGCAGAATATAAATTATTGTCTGGTGAGCTAATACACTATTGACCCCAGGCCATACTGAGTTGTATAAGGTTGTTTGCCATTACTTATAAATAAGTTTACACTATGCTGTGTTTGGGGTTCTCATGTTCTGGCTTTGTGGGCATTTCTCTTACTTTGCTCTAACATCTAACTGTACACTGGTGTGTTTTACACTTCTCTTTGAAACGATTAGTCTTGGTTTGAATTTAATTTTATGTACTTCAATTTTGTTGTATGCTACTTTAGGTGATTAAAAATTTTATTTTACTCTTCTTCACTTATACTGATAATCTATAAAAGGATGTTAGAAATTAATGTAAAACAATGTTTCATAGCTATGAGTGAGAATCTAGAGTGGTCGTAGAGACTGAGCATTACTCTGTATATTGTGTGATCTTAGTTACAACTATTCAAAAGGTTTCTTGTTCCTTATACCATATTCTTTGTGTTTCTACAAAATGTGTTTGGAAAATTATTGAGAGTCAGGCAGGAGACTCATTATGATACAAGAAGGCCAATTTTAGACTCCATATCTTTAAATATTTATAGAACCTTATGAACTAACTTCCAGTAATTGCATTACATGAAAACCTCAAATAGTTGTTCTTAAGTTTTGTGTGCATTTTAGAAGACAGTACATATCTACCAAAGCTTTCTTATCCCTCCATTAAAAATAATTTACTGTTAGTAATTCTTGGGCATATTCCCCAAAGAATTAAAGGCTTTCCACTATAGTGATGCACACTATTTTTACAGCAGAGAAATTCACAATAGCTAACCTGTGGAAACAGCCTAGATGCATGACAGCAGATAGATGACTGAATAAATAAAATTATATATATATATATATATATATAATATTACTCAACTATAAAGAAGAATGAAATCATGCCATTTGCAGGAAAATGGATGGAGGTAGAAACCATCATACTAAGAGAAATTAGCCAGACTTAGAAAGTAAAATATTATATGATTTTTCTTATATTGGAAACTTTACAAACACATAGGTTATAAATAAATAATTAAAGTACAGGAGAGAGGACAGAAAACCAGGAAGTAGACTCTTAGAAATGAAGAAAGAAACATCAAGAGGGAGGATTAAAGGGAAAGGAAGATAATAGGATTAAAACTGATTAAAAATCAATAATTGACTGAAATTGATTTTTAAATGCATATAGAAACTTCCCCAAATAAACCCACAAATCCTGCTGCTAACATGCACAAATTTTCAAAAATACAAGTATCTATTAGAGAACACAAATAAACTACATACATTTCTTTTAATCTAAGGAAATCAAATGTTTAAGTTAATATCTAAAATGTATAGCTAAATGAAATGTTTTTCATAACCATTGCTTTGGCAATCATAAAAAATTATCACCAGACTTGCACATTCACTTTCCAGAACATTGGTAGCTTAAAACCCCTGAGGACTTAATGTGTGATGGCATTGTTCTAGGAATTTGTCTTTTAGCAACTCTTTGAAACTCATAGAAAAAAATACCTAGATTAAAGATAAGGCAGTCATAACATGCAAAGGTAGGAAAACATCCCATGGCCCCAAAGATATTAAATTACGAGGCAGAATTCTATCCAGGGAGTCCAAACAGTCTTTTTTCCACTGTGTGCCTCAGTAGAAAATATATAATGAAACACCTAACCAGTAGGACATGTTGACTATACAAAAGTCAGTCACTATTGTTACCAGCTTTGAGGTCCCAAAGAGATTCTTTCCAGGTTCTTGGTGTCCTGGACAAACAATTGGAAAAGTTGCATGGAAAATGTAGTGAGGATTTATGTCTATTGAAAGTGGGAAAAAATAAACTCTACACAGTGAGTGGGCCAGTGAACCGACTCTCAACACCCAGGAAGATAACGGCCTGACTCTTGTGTAGATGGAATTCTTGGGTTGCTTCTTTCCATTCAGACAAGACATTGGGGGACAGTGTCATATTAGAAATTCAGTTGTCCCAATACCAGATTTAAGCTGTCCTATCAGAGGCCTGCTTGATTTCATGCCAGATGTAAATGAAAAATCAAAACTGGCACTTTTTTAATTGGTCACATGTACAGGAGTGAGGAACTGCGTGGTCATCCCAGATTCTGTGTTCTGGGACTGTTCCCTGGGTCTCCATGACCAACAGATCATGCCACTTGCTTAACGGTTGGTTTTGCCCTGGATTTAACTTCCTACTGCATTATGACTCCAGAAAAACAAACAAACAAAAAATCAAATATCCACACATTTTATGATTACATCTTGTGTAAAATATGCTTAGCAAAGTTATTTTTAAAAGTAAAGATAAAATAACACTTAGATGAATTAAGGAAATGTTTCTATTTTTTTATATATTTAAATGGTTGCATATTGACATAAGAAATGTATATTTAAATATATTTTAAATTGATGGTGATTTTCAAAAAACATTGACAGAGTTTAATAAGCAAAAAAATTCCACAAATACTGGTGATATAATGGAAAAACAACTGAATTTTCAGCAATCTCATCAATGAATAAGAGACATGCCTAAATAGTATGATGTACCTCGAGGAAGTCCATTCTTGGCCCCTTTCATCAGATTTCAAAACCCAGAGAGTTTGTAACTGAGTAGCACTAAGTACCCACAGTCTCCGGTCCTTATGATAATAAAATTTATAGGCATTTTACTTTTTTGAAAATAATGCTTTTTGATTACAAATTTTTAAATTCTTTTAGTGTAAGCATTCATCCCTGTGTGGAACATATTAGAGAGATGGTTCCTTCTCCTTTTCTTGATTTCCATGACTTTTCCTTTTCAAATTTCAAATCTTGAGATTTAAAAGGCCTGGTAAAGTTTGCCTTCATCCAGTATGATCTTGACTAGAAAAATACATGGGAGTTTATTCATTGGGAGAATAGAGCAAGGTCAGAAAATGTTGAAAACATGAAGGGAATCAGTGTATATATACACTCTTGTATGAAAATTTGAATACTTTTTCACCATAAATGATGCTTAAAGGCATCCATAGATTTACAATATAAAGAGTTCCTGTGATGAGATTATGAGCATCATATTAGCTGAGTCAATCCTTTCTGTAAGGAAAGTTTTAGGGAGAACCTTTAAAACAGCATATGCTGACTGCTGGCATTATTATAATAGACAAGATATACTTTTACTGAAATATAAAGAATGTCAATATCACATTTTATTTTGAAATTGACATTTCCCATGCCACTATTAATAATAGCTTGTACCCATCCTTGGACCTCCTTTATGTGCCACAAACTGAGCAGATGAATTTATGCCAGTCTTCGCATCAGTCCTTATTATTATGTTGAGGAAATTTCTTAAAGATTCATCTCTGTGAATAAATAAATACTCTGGGAGGCTGACAGAAGAGGTTCACAAGCTCTGAATAATTTAGTATCTTAGGAGACCCTGTATCAATTTAAAAAAAAAAATGGCTGGGATGTAGCTCAATGGGAAGGTCTTCATTTCAATTCCTAGTACCACAAATATATAAGTATATAATTAATTATGTAATCATATGATAGAATAGTACACAGCAGTAAGAGTAAACAACAGTCAACTACAGCCAACGACCAACTATAACCAAGAGATCAAATGAATCTCATATATAAAACTTGAAGCAAAACAGTCCAGATACAAAAATATTTCAGACTTAATGAGACCATATTTATTAGCACTAAAGCAAACAAGCTCTTTTGTGAGGTAGCAAATGAGAAGATGTTGGGCTACTCTCAGTCTCTCTTCATCTAAGTACTGTTTCATCAGTGTGTGCAGTATTTGAAAATTTATTCAGGTGACTGATGATATAACTACTTTCTCATGTTTTCAAATGTTTCCATAAACACAAAATACATATAAAAAAGAATCATCTCTGTGCTTGTAATCTCTGCCTCTTCAATACACTTAATAGAATCACCAATAGCCACAACCAATAAAAGAATTGATATTAAATGCACTAGGTACTGAGTTGCCACTGTCTCTCCACGTTCTCTACTTACTCTCAAATCTTTGCTTTAGGAAAGAAACAACTGCCTTGGTAGTTAATAGGAAGTTCAACCATAAAAACCTCCTGTCTTTTATTTCAAAATTTAAAAGCATTAACCTAGGAATAATATAGAAGAGATTTGGAAGGCTATTCATTAATTTTCTTCTTATCCTTATGTTAGGTTAAAAAATTTCCCCAGATTAGAAGTCTGGGAAAAATAATTGGAAAAGAGATATGTTAAGCATTTCAGAACTCCCTAAAAAAGGACTTTCAAAAACTTCCTTATCCAAGGAGGACTTTAAAAGAGGGACATAAGTAAGACCAGAGATAAGTTTTGAAATATAACAATGAAGTAAAGCAATCCTGTCCTCCCATCAGGAACTGGCAAATGTGGCTGCCTCACCTGGGCCTGAGCCACCATGGTTGGAAAGGAAGCATCTCAGGAAAGGTAGCTAAATGGGCTTTGGGCAGCAAGAGTTGATATTGAGAAGGAACTAATATGTATGGTTCCTAAATGTTTCCTTCTAATTTTCTTTTTCACTATCCTAGTTAGTGGTCCCTCAGTTTGATAGATAATTCAGTCATAACTTCAATGTCTACCTTAATTTTTACCTCTTCTTTCCTAAGATGGAACTGTCTCTACAGATAACAAAAATGAAAGGATAAAACCAGCTATGTACCTTGTTTTAAAGAGAGAAGGGAAATCATTCAATAAAAGACAGTAGACTGCATGGTAATTATATGCATTCCATATTTCCAGCTGTGTGGACTCTGGTGACCACGGTGCAGTTCTAGGCATCCCTCCTCTCTACCAACCTGTGTTGACTTTCTTAGACTGGAAGTTAAAAACACTGTTTCTAAAGCATAAGAAGAAACAACCTATATTTACTTTTGCAGCTCATTTTGAATAAATTATTTGAGATGTAGAGCAACCAAAGGCTGCAGTCCTATGTTTGTTGAAAAATGAGGAATAGGGAGGAGAAAGAGAGGAAGCCTGATTAGAATATGAATGCATTCCTTATTAAGGATAGCAGAAAACAAAGGAAATGCTAGAAGCCAAAGTTACCTGCCTAACTTCTACAAAGCCAGGTCCATTGGGAACAATCAACTTCGTTTTTGCTCTTCATGGTTCTAGACAAAGTCAGTTGCCTAGGTGACACCAGTCTTCTTTCCTACTAGGGATAAAAGGCAAATGACTTCAAACATGTCCAAGTCAGAGGAAAAGCCACCTGAATGAAAAAACTTCTTGTTGGGAACTTGCTCTAGTGCTATTATATACCAACTGGACGTTAAATACGCAATTAAGGTTCTGAGCAAGAAAAGCCATAGTACACAGAACTAACAGTAACCTTGATGCCTATGTTCCACTTTTTTGGGGGGAGTTCTCAAGATATATATTAAGGAGAAATAGTTCCTGATACATGTTCCACAATCTATGTTTGAGAAACCTACATGCTTAGCAAGGTCATGGGCAAAGAAAAAGCCTTTTTAAAATAGAGAAGAAAAGATCTCAGCAGAGCAGATCTAGCTACTTCACTTGAAGCAATGAGGAGAAAAAAACACTAGTTCAATCTCCCTGCCTTGTCTAGTTCCTCTGCAGCCTACTTTGTAATGTTGTCCTAAGCAGCTTATTTTGTTTAATTATCTACTTCAATTACAAAGTGAAATGACATTGTACAAAATTGCACTTAAATATTACCTTCAGAAGTGTTATTTACTTACGTTCATTGAAGAGTTTGCTTTTTAGGTTTTATAATATTCATAGACAATGATGTACCCTTGTTTGAATTTAATTTAGACTTAAGGAATAAATAAAAGGGGAAGATGACTAACCCACAGGATAGCATTAAGAATATGAGGCAGAAAAATGCAGTGGAAGAAATGCAAATCTTTCAAAGCCTAATAGTATTGTTAATAGAGAAGTAGAAGAAAGAGCATCAATTATCTGACTGTGATAAATAGTCTACACCTCACACACAATCACCCAGACTTTCCAAACCTTGTAGGTATTCTTAGACTTCATAACCTCAAAAGAGTGTCTTAGTTTGCACTGCTATAATGCTGTGTGGATCTACAAATCTGCCAAAATGAAACCCATCAATCTGTACAACTGACATATAACAATAAATATATGGGAAAAAAAGAAAATACCATAGGTAAGTTGACTTGTAAACAACAGAAATTTATTCCTTACAGTCCAGGAAGCTAGAAGTCTGAGATTAGGTTTCAGTATGGTGTGCTTCTGTTCAGGGTCCTCTTCTGAGTTGCAGACTATTGATTTTTTTGTGTTCTTACATGGTAGACAAATTTGTGGTTTTCTTTTTCAAAAGGTTCTGTCCTCATGACACTTGAGAACTTCCCAAATGCCTTCCCGCACATTCTCTCAATAGAAGTTATGAATTCATCATGCAGTACCAAGCATTCATTAAATAAAAGTAATATGTCCCTTCTGCTAAGGAAAAGACAAAGGTGGGGCTTCTCTCCTATAAATGAGTAGCAATTGGCCTGCTGTAATACTGGCATAACTTGTTGCACACTATTTATGTGAAGCATCAGGTTATTGAGAGATTTACAGGGAGATGGTTTTCTTGCTTCATGACAATTTTGCAATCTACAGATGATGTTTTTAAAACATAATTTAAATGTCTAAGCATCTAATGTCTAGATATTAGAGACTCAGCACAAATTAAGCAGCATAAAGTGTCAAACTCTCACTCTGACTAGGGTAAAAATCTTTGGATCTGTGTGTGAAAGAATACTTTATCACTTGTAGATTTTTGGTACTATAGCCTTTCTTTACAAACTTGGGTGTCACTGGGAAAAGGCACAGAGTGATTCTTAAGAACAAAACAAATGTTCTCTGGCCTTTTCAGTGAGATTTAAATAAATTGAAACATTAAAGCAGGCACAGAAAAAAGGTAGCTGGTACCTGCATTCCTCCAATTTAGTAGGCTCCTGGTGATTAAATAGAACTGTGAAAGACTGATCTATCTTACTTGCCTGAAAGTCAAGTCAACCAAATGTGTCAAATACCCAAACTGCAAAATGCAATGTGTGATGAGAATGATCAAACGTAATGGATGAGTAGGCATCATCTCAAGTTCACCATTTAAATGGGAAGAGGGAGCATATGAACACGGAAATAAATTCCAGCATTATTATAAATCTTTGCTGACACAGAAACTAAGTACACATATGCTGAAAGGATAATTAAGTGGCTTTCTCAAGTTGATTACTGACTTCCTAACTTCTTGAGAGTGATTTTGTAAGTGACTTTGATATTAAAAACAAATTGGTTCAATAAGAAATTGCTCAACTGGATCTGCATTTTGTTTGTTTCCTTTTTTTCAGTCACCTATTAGCACATTAGGTAAGAATTTTCTATTGCTTGATTAAGTGCTTGCTGTCTGTGGTCCCCAAGACACATATTGTTCTGCTTTGTGTTGAAGGTAATGTTGGCAATAATATTTTTGTGGCTGTCCTTTTAATGTTTTGGTAAAAATGAACCATGACACTTCTGCTGTCAGAACATATAATGCCAAAACACAATCTCTGTTTTCTTTTACTGCCATGCCCATCAAATACACTTAGGATAGTGACCTGCTCCCAAATGAGCTCCAAGGAAAATTTACTCCAAAACCAGCAATTTTATTTGGAAGATTATTGATCCTGAATAAATTTTATTCTTTTATCATCTTCTCCTTTCTAGTGAATGTATAAATTGTTGGTAACTTGTTCAATCTGTTTCTCAATTGGATTTGCTGAACAAGGGCAAGTAAGCATGAGAAAGGCTATTGGTTAGTTTCTTTTGGCAGAGAGTGCTAATACACACTAACATATTACAGCCAAACAGGCCTGCCATTAAAAAAAATGGCTTCTACTCACATAAGCCAATAATTTTCCAAATGTGATTCAACTTGTAGTGCTTTTACTTTACAAAGCTCCCATTATGCTTAGGAATCAATCCAAAGAACATAGTATAGGAATGCTGGAATCTGTTGGGGATGGCCTTATTGATTATACCCAAAGCAGGCTCTACGCAGAGCAGGCTGTAAAGAGTTAACTCCTCAATTGGCTCATTTTAAGAAGCCAATCCAAATGAAGCTTACATGATGCATAGAAGTGACTCGTAAGCACTGTGGTAGTCCGCAGGTTAGCATAACCTTCCTGCTAACTGCTGCAGCAGAGAGAAATGGCTTGAGAAGGTTTAGGGCTCAATATGAGATAACATAGTAGCTGACGTCAATGTAACTCGCACCCAAATTCCATTTCCACAACTCAAACCTTCTTAACTAGAAGGTTCTAGGGCCACGAATTTAGCTCAGTGGTTCTGCCACCTGCCTCACAAGCACAAGGTCCGGAGTTTGTTCCCCAATACAAAAAAAAAAAAAAAAAAAGAAAAGAAAAAAGAAGAAGAAGCACAAGGTTCTAACTACAACCCTATAAACCCTATATTTTATCTGTTCTGTTCCTAATTCAAGAATGCTTTGTCTATTCATTTACAAGCCTTACCTGCCTTGGTATCCATATAAACTGCACAACTGCATGTCCATGAATAGTTACCCTTTACCTCAATTTGATTACCAATAAAAATCAGTGACTTGTATGATCAGGGCTTTTGTTGGTTGTATAGCACTGGTTGTCCTGGATCCCCATTTCTCTGTCTATAAATTTTTCTTCAACCCTGCTTCGTACAGTGGTGAGGAGAATGGAACTTACTGCAGAGGTCTCCAGTAGGAATCAAGAATAATCCTTTTATGCAATGAAATGAGGACTTCTAAGTCTTGCCCTGTGGTGGAGAAGAAAGGATTGAGGGTGAGAAAAGAGACGATGATTTTCTTAGTCAACTTTGTGCATCTGTAACAGAATATGACACACTGGAATATATAAGGACTAGAGATGTATTTCTTATCATTCTGGATACTGTGAAGTCCAAGGTCGTGGGATCAGCATCTGATGAGGGGTTTTGATGTGTCATCCCATGGGGGAAGGCAGAAGGACAAAAAAGTGTGCATAACAGAGGACAAGAGAATATGAGGGTGTTAAACTCACTGTGTAGCAAATTTTTCCTCCTGTTAACTAATCCCTTCCTGGACAGTCACAGTAACTCATTTGAGGACCAAACCGTCATGACTCAATCACCCTTAAAGGTACTATGTCTCAACATTATTGTAGAAGGGATAATGTTTTGAACAAATTAACTTTAGGGAATGCACACGAACCATAGCTGTGGTAAACAAGTCATTGCCATCAACAGTCCTGCCTAGATGTTGACACACTACCTTTTGTCATTCTGTTATAGTCCAAAAATGAACCAGATGGTCATTATATAAGGACATTTTAAGATACAGAAATATATTTAGTGAACCTTGTGGTTTAAAATGGAAAAAATGTGAGCAACAAAAAAATTTGTAGTGATTCTTTTTTTTTTTTTTTTTGGTACCAGGGATCGAACTCAGGGCCTTGTGCTTGCAAGGCAAACAGCAGAACCACTGAGCTAAATCCTGGCCCTTTGTAGTGACTCTTAAATACAGCACCACCAATTAAAAAGGCCAATATCATCACATTGAAGGCAGTTTAAAGGAAGGAAGTGTAGCCACATAAAAAGGCCTTTCCCTTTCAGATGTGCAAAACTGTTTGAATCCTGGCTTTGACATTTCCTAAATTTCAATTCTCCTCCCCATTTTTTCCATTATTTTTGTGCAGATTTGACAAACACCAAAAAAGTAGACATTGTACAGTAAATAGCTGCCATGTTTTACTATTCTTGCACATTCTTGCATATTTTTAAACACTACTTTCTCTGGGGAAAAATATGGGACTGGAGATTGAAAATGTAAAAGAAAATAACATAGGAAATTAGTGGCAGTGCTACAATTCAAATATTTGTTATCTGACTGAGTTATTATAATAAATATATGTGTAAAATATTCTCTCTTTGTTATTCAACATGCATAACCATTCTGGTATTTTGTCTGTGTTCATTAAGCCATGGCTTCCTTAATAGGACAGTTTTTATAAACACAAATGCACAGAAACATACACACGCATGTTACATTTAGAACCAAAAGCAAACAAGTGGATAAAGAAAATGTGAAACTTATACACAATGGAGTACTATACAACTCTATCATAAAGTATGGTAAACATGAGTCATTTGTAGAAAAATGGATGCAACTTGGGAACATAATATTAAGTGAAATAAATCAGATACACAAGCTCCACACAAGGAATGTAAACATTATGTATTGCAAACATGTACAAAATAATGAAGAAGGGGATCAGATGCATGCAGGACGGAGGGAAGCAAAAGGGAGTAAAAAAAGATATTAAAATGTATTATGTAAATGTACCAATTGCTCATAAGGATTATAAACATTATGCACTATGAACATGTACAAGTTACATTTTTTTCTGTATTATTTTCAAAGATAAGAAAAGAGTTTAGTCATAAAATATTCTTCTATGTACCCACAGTAAAGAAATTCCTCAGATATACTATTGTGATATAGTAAAAACTGTGACAAAATATGCCTTTTGAGAACCTAGGTATAAGGGGTTGGGCTCAGACTCCTTTGGACTGTCAGACAACTTCCATTAAAATAATGTTCTACAGTGAAGTTTTCAGTGTTTCAGTGCTATTTCTGAGACTGTGCAGCTGCAGCTGGAAGCATAACAATAGTTCAGCCAAATGGCATCCATTTCCTGATTTAGAATCAACAAAGAAATAATTGTCAAGACTTGAAATGGAATGTATACAATAGTTATATATTTAAAAATTAATATGAAGCTATTTAATTCAAATATCTTGCAATAGTAGTTAAATAAGAAATAATCAGCATTGCACTTTGGAATACCTAAATTTGAATTAAAAGGTTTTATGTATTGACCTTATTTTATGAAGAATATTTTATACTTTTTCACTCATTAAAATTTTCATATGTCTAGTTTATTCTGTGAGATGTATATACAAATATGCATGTATATATTTATCAAACAACTTAAAATTAAATTAAAAATTAAAAATGGTCAATAAAAGAAGAACAATTGAACTTCTAAAAAATATTTTTCTCTCCAAAAGTTTTTTTTCTCATATAACAAATTGGGTAATTGAAATAATTATTCCTAGGGCTTATTTAGTTTTACAAATGAGCAAAGAGCAAAACTATATTAAATAGTGTATTTGAGGTTGTGTTCAGTTCTTCACGTAGATTATCTTATTTTTTATAATATTCTTCTGTAATTTATTTTCTCTAACTTACATATTAGATAGAGAAAAAACATAGAAGTAAGTAAAACTGGTTTGTGATGGAACCAGAATTCTAATGGTGTTCATCCATATTTTCACAAATGTTGCCTAAATTTAAATCAGCTTGAAGAGAAAAATGAATTAATCTCAGATTATCAAATATATGTATTATCAAATATATCTCAAATTCCCCATTTTGGGGTTGGGTCTTCAAATTTGGGGGAACTTTTCTTTTCCAATTCTTTTTACGTTCTAGATATTAGTCCTATGTCTGAGGAATCACTGGCTAAACTTTTTTTCCACTCTGTTGGTGACTTCTTTTGGTGTCCAAAAGGTTTTTATTAAGATGAGGTCCCAGATATTGATGCTTTGTAGTATTTCCTGTGTGATCTGGGTTTTGTTCATGAGGTCTTTGCCTACTCCTATGTCCTCAAGCATTCTATAAATACTCTCTTCCAGAAGATTTAGTATTTCTGTTTTAATATTTAGATACTTTCTCCATCTTGATTTTAGAGACATGAGTATAGTTTTAGTCTTCGGCATGTAGAAAGCCAGTTTTTCCAGCACCATTTATTAAAAAGTCTATCTTTTTTCCAGTGAACGTGTTTGTGAAAGCATGATAGCTTTCTGCCTTTCCTCCATCTTTTAAAAATTCTATGAGCTTAGAGGTCATTCTGATAGATACTTTACCTTACCAGTTTAAGTGTATTTCTTTTTTTTTCAACTTTTAAAAAATTTTATCTACTTTTGTTTCCAGAAGCACTTGGGAAACATGCACTCTTTTAACTTTTGATGTGTAGACTTGCTTATAAACATGTTCACCAACATGTTTGGCTAAAAGTTCAAACAATTCACACAAAATTTCCTACTGAATTTCTAAATATTTTTCAGTTTTTCTGAGGCAGTAATCTAACATGTTGATCCAAAAGTCCCTTTAACATAATAAATCAATCTAGTTCTCTCCACTTATTTCTAAATAGTTACATAAAGAAATACTTATTTTTAGATGAATAAATATTTCAAATAAATTACTCTAAGGTTATTTTATCTCATGCCTTCAATATACAATAAAAATTCAAAGATGTCCTAATTATTTTTATTCTCAGATAAAGGAAATTATATTTAGAGATCTGTCAAAGAATGTTGGTGAACTGATGTAACACTGGACCTATAGTATAATTATTAACACTGATTAGAATTTATCCATCTAATGATTCATTCAAGAAATATTCATCAAGTGAAAATTATACCAGTTATGACACAGTCTGTATTTCAACATGCTCAGTCACATCTGGGGCAGTAGGAATGGCACACAGATTGTTATTCTAGACTGCGGTCAGTGACACAATAGAGTTACACCTAGTATCACTGAAGACCAGTGAAGTTGTTTTGAGAGATGTGCCAGTAAAGATGAGTTTCTGGTAGAAATAATTGGAAGATTATCAGTACAGAATAGGAATAGCATTTGTGGCAGCAGAGAGCAGAACAGATCATGGAAGAACACAATGATGGTGTATGCAATGAAGAGTGGTGGGGGTTGTAGAATTAGTTAAGTCCTAGTACGTCATGGAAAAGTCATATATATATTCATATATATTTATGTATTAGTCAATGTATAGACTGATGTAAATGATATATATTAAAAATATTAATAAAACTATGCTGAATGGATTGAGAGAAAATTAAATATGAACAAAAATTAATGAAGTATGGAAATAAGACATTCTTAGTGGAAAAATAGAGAATGACAGAATTCGAAGAAAGAAACATGTAGAAATTACCAGAAATGCCAAAAATGCGGATGTTTGGGATGCAGAAAGAGGTCTGAATGATCTCACGGATTTGTGTTTTCTGAATGAATAGAAGAGTAAAAGCATAAAGCAGTGTAATCAAAGGAATAGCGAAGCATGCATTTTTTTTTAAACAGGAGGATACTTTTCCTTAGATATAACTAGTGTCATTTAAGGGATAAATTCACTGTGTATCCCTCATTTAAGGGACAAATTCATGATGAGGGCCATTCATAGAGAGATATAAAATGGATACAAAAAGAAATGATTACTTTGAGGAAGAATTTTGGCTTACTGCTATGCTTTTAAATTTTGCTCTTAGTAGGAATGGTAATGGACTTTCAGTTTTGCCATTAAAGAATTTAATTTATATAGAAAACAAGACCACAAAATTAAGATTCCAATATGTGTTTTCAGTCCTGATTTATTCAATTGTATGTTGATGCTATGTTGATACTACCAATCAGGTACTATAAAATTTTATGTACTATAAGCCATCTTATATAGCCTACAATAAAATATTACCAAAACTTTGTGCTTATTCTTGAGATAAAAGTGGACTATTAAAGAAATATAAAGAGTATATTGCAAATAATTTATAGAAATGAGAAAACACCAAGTCTAATGTCAATTAGATTTAGTAACTGTTGAATTTATTGAGAAAACAAACTTGCCTATCAAATATTTAAATGCCATTGAATCATAACAGATTTTTGCCATAACATGTAGGTTAAAATTTGAGAAAAGTATTCTTTTTTTTTTTTTGGTACGGGGATCAAACTCAGGACCTTGTGGTTGCGAGGCAGATGGTGGCACCACTGAGCTAAATCCTGGCCCTGAGAAAAGTATTCTTAACTGATAAAAAACAGACTCATTGTTTAAAATAGCCTCCTAACTTCCCTATTATGCATTTATATATAATCCACACAGTTTTATCTTTCAAGAAAACCAGTTCATTTCTAAATCTATTCTGTTTCTCCAGTTGTATGTAGTTATATATTTTTGTGACAGCTGCTTGCTATCACCTCTCCTCACAGAAAGTCAGTAGTGGATCTTCATCTGAGAAGGTCAATGTACTATAGTAAGTACTTATTTATTCACTCATAATAAAATGTATTACTAATAGTATTAATAATTTTCTTAATGAAAAAATTCTATGAAAAATTAAAAGTATGCAGCCTCAAAGTAGCATATGACATTTTCAATCCTATAGATACTATTGAACTAGTCACCTGAAAATATCCTATGTAACTGACTTAAAATTCTTTGAAAAACATATCTACTATCTGCAATATTACTTACCTATTAAGGCAAGTTAAGAATTAACAAATAATGATAAATTCTTATTTTTTTCAAGGCCAATTAAAAGCTTCTGAGAATGAAATCTTAAAGAATGTGTTAGTCTTTGAAAATCAATTTGCAGAATCTAGCAAAGTGAGAATACTGCAATTCTGTATTAATGAAATTATGCTATAATTAATGTTATCAGTCTTATGCAGAGTGTAACCTGTGAACCTTACTTTCAAGATTTGTATTTTTATTTTGCAGTCACTCAGGTTATAGCTTTTTGATTTATATTTTATTTTATTACATAATCTCTACAATTTAAATTATTAGTAACACTGATAGATTTAAAAGGTCTGTCTTACCATATTATGTGATGGCAAATTTGGTGAAGCTTTCTTTTGAAACTGATATTTTGAGTACATAGATGTGTACATTTTTAGTGGAAGATTGAATACTGGGTTCCCCACATGCAATTTTATGGAAGTGTATATGGGCACTTTCCGATGAGGGAAACAGTTGTGCTTTTTGGCAGAGAAGCCTGCCCTTCTTTATATATAATCACAGCCCCCATTTAAGATTCTTTAGCCACAAAATTAGATTGGGCATAACTGGATTGTTTATATTTTTGAAATTCTGATGTGAATTAATTAAAATAATAGACTTTATTTTGGAACACTTAAAAAAGTGATGGAAAATGTTTAAGGACATTGTATGAGCATTTTATAATTAATTAGGAAAATTATTCTAATGGAAAGCTTAAAAATGTTCATAGATGCAAAAAAAAGTACATGTTTGAGTCTTGTAGCGGTAAATGCAATTTTGTTTGCACCCAGAAAGATAATAGCTTTTTTTGATAAATGTGATTATTTTGGTTGTTTTCTTCATTTGTTCTAAAAAATAAAACAAACAATGAAAGTATAGAGGTGAACATTCAATCAGTGCAGAAGTGGAGCCAGAGAATATCCTAGAAAATAGAGCAACTTTAAAAAGATTGCATGGGAAGCTAAAAAGTAAGAAAGAAGAAATAATTGCTTTTAGTCACATGAGTGGATTTTCTGAGGCTGCACTAGATCTCTTCTACCTCACAATAGTAATAAAAATAAAATTACAAACGTGCAAAGGGGTTGAAGATGGAGCTTTGGAAAAGCATTTGCCTAGTATATACGAAGCCTTGGGTTCACTGCCCAGCACTACAGAAACAAAACAATAAACATGTAAGGAAAAAAACAAAACCCTTCCAGCAAGGTTAAAGGGGAAGGGGAAAGGAAAGAAGGGAAAGGAAAAATCATGAGAACAGTAAAACAATGGAAATGAAGTCTATGTAAATAGGGAAGGGTGAAGGGGGTGAAGGACGCACCGGTAATGGGGAAAAAAATAAGAACTAAGATACATCATGTACAGGTACAAGCACCCAATGATAAATATAAATGTATTGTATACCTAAAATGTACCAATAAAAGAATTTAAGGAAAAAATGCCATTTTGTCTCTATAAAAGACTATGTTACATTTGCATTCATAGTTTCTAAAACAAGATCTGTTTCCCATTTTGATACAGTGCAAACCATGTAATTGATGATTACTTAAAGATGTGAGAAGAGAAAGTTAGAAAAGAGAGCTTTTAACTAGCACTTCTTATTGAATTAGAACTTGAACACAAATATAATGTTCATTATTTGAATGCAAGCACCATGTTTTTCTCTAAAATTCATTCATTTTTGCTTTATGTGTTTATTACTAAAATTAATTCTAAAATTTTGCATCTTCACCTCTTACCTGTTCTGTTAGTGACATGACAAAAAGATCAGAGATATTAAACAAATACTTTATTACTGATAAGCATTGTAATGATTTTATGTTAAAAACAAGGCACTCTTCTTTCCATCCTTATTTAGTGGCTTAATAGAAATAAACATTGGCAATATAGAAATCAAAAGAGAAAATACATTTTATGTTTCTTTGGCAATAGTTACAACTAAAAATCAAATATATCATGATTTTGTTTGCATAGAAATTATAAAGATCAAAATTTATATATATGCATGTATAGAATGCCACATTGAAATCCAATATTTTGTGAAACTAATATACAATAAAATAGCTATAAAATGATTAACATACCATTTTAATAGTGCTCTACATGACAGATTGAGAGTAACAGTGGCAGCATTACATTGTCAGATTTAGACTCATGATACCTATTTAATTATATAGACACATATTTTCTCTTTAGCACTCAGTGAATGGAAAACTTTGCTTACTAAGATGTTTCTCAGGGAAAATATAGGTTAACACAGAATCCTGGAAATTTTTATTTGTTTTAATTGACGGGATTTAAAACAACATAATGTTCAACATTATTAGGACTTTGTGAATTATTTTTCAATATTAACAATTGTTACATGGAAGCATAGAGAGATGTGTAAGTTGTTTCTTAGTCAAGGACAAGTCCAAGCATTTCCACTAGTCCTTTTCATTTTCACTGTGTGCTCTTCACAGGTATTCTAGTCTTGTCCTCAGTTCCACAGGTTTTCACCCACAGTGTCATTTCCATCCACTTATCTCACAAGAGTTCCCAAATCGTCATCTACTCATGCACTTTATCCTTAGACCCAAAAGCATTATGGCATTTCTGGAACAGATTTCTCAAACACTATGTTTTGCTATCCTACATTTTGTCAGGTTTGACTGCATTTTGCCTCTATATGAGCCATAAATTTTTAAGCCTGTCATCCTTTGGGTCCTTTATTTTGGCTACCCAAGTTACTCACCATACTATGCTAGTAGCAAAAGCTAGCTAGTCTCTGATATCTTGGAATTTCCCTTGTTCCTTTCTACTTTTTCTGGATTGGTTAATATTTGCACTTGGATCCTTGCTCTGATCCTTGATAATAGAGTCCATAGTCTGCATTATACATTTGTTAGGTGGCCTCTCACTTGATAATTCTTTAACAGCTCTTTCAGATTTCTCAGATTTAAGCTTCTCTCATTACTTTTCATTCAGCTTGAATGTCTAGTTTTAATATTTCCTGTTTGTGATGATAAACTCCTAGATTCAGTAGTAGCACATAGGCTAACCCAACAAACTGTTAACCCCCAGTCCTAAAATTGTTCTTCTTCTTTGGAGTTTCACATTTGTTGCATGTCATATTTCAGTGATGAAGGAGAAGTCTTTCTAATTTTGAATTTATATGCTATTTTTACCCTTTACACAAAGTAAAAACTATTGCTATAGTCACATGGTGTGGTACTCAGATGAAGATTTTTGCCCCAACATACTAGAGCTTGAAAGGACACATGATCCAAAGATAATCACAGGAAAAGTTTGAAAGAACACAATGCAGTCTAAAATGGAGAAAAAAATCACACGAGTGGGTGCTATATGAAGAAATACTGTGTTAGTCAGCTTTCCTGTCACTGAGACTCAGGAATAATACCCACACTTAGAGGAAGAGAGGTTTATTGTCTCACTTCTTCGGGTAATCCACTCCTTGGTTGGCTGGCTCCAAGGCAGAAACATCATTGCAAAAGGGTGTGGTGAAACAAAGATACTTAGTTCATGGTGGTCAGGGGGACCAGTATCATGGTCCAAGTACCATGTGACCAGTACCATGGGCCAGTACCAGTGACCAAGGAGCAAGTCACCAGATATGTACCTAAGGTTATGCCTCTGTGACCCAGCCAGATACACCCAGCAATCTGCTTTACTAAATCCTCCCATGGTTCTTAAGCCAATCAATTTGACAATTAAGCATAACATCAGAAATACCATATTTTAAAAAACATATAGACAGATTCTTAACATAATTAGTAATAAGCACAATGAAAACTTCCATTAGATTCCATTTCATTTCTCCTAGATTTTCAGTAATCAATAAGACTGTTAACATAAAATAACAAAGGACATACAGATAAAGGAATCTGGTGAGAATGTAAAAATAGTTACCAATTCATTAATATTTGTATATTCTTGGATTAAGTACTTTATTACCAATCATGTGCCAATATACCAGCAATTCAATATACTAGTTACTAGAAAGTCTACCATATTTGGTCCATGAAATATAGAAAACAATGTTCATAGTAGTAATCTTTTGTGTTAGCAAAAATCTGGAAACAAACAAAATAAACATAGGAGTGACAAGTGAATAGTTGTATAAACAAACTGTGACTATTACTATAAAAGTAAAAAGCTATGAATAAGCTACAACTACTTGAAACTGTACACTTAACTAGCATAATCTGATCAAAACAATTAGCAGATAACTGCATATAGTAAGATATATTTTAATAAACATCAGAAATAATATATTTCATTATTAGCTATATATATTAATATGATAGTTATTAAAAACCACAACTAAAACAAGTACAAAATACAAGATACTCATCCTTTTTAAGGATAATGAAGGAAGTTAAGAAGTAATGGGGGAAGAATATACAGGTACAGGAAAATTAGGAATATTCTTGTGTTCAGTCATGGATCGCTAGGGACTCATTGGGTATCTAGAGACTTATTCTTTATAACATTGTAAACATATCACATAAATGTACAATCAAACTAAAGATATGATAAAGGAACATATAATTAAATAAAAAATATTCCAGTGCTTCAAACATAAGGAATTTCCATTACTTGTTTCCATGTCATAAAATATTGCTTACTTTCATTTATGCATAAGGAAGTGAGCTTGTCTTTTTTTTCAGTCCCAGGGCTTTGAACATGTAAAGCAATTACTCTACTAAGATACATATCTAGCCTAGAAAGCTTATTCTCAAGTGAAATATATAAAGTAGATGATGAACAATTACTGATTTCATAAGTGAGATATTTTCATCATAAGGATTTTAAATTGTAAACAATCACATCTTAATTATTTGCACATTTATTTGGTAATAATATATGATGTTTAAACATTTTATGAAGGTAAATATAAAAATACTGTTAACAAAACAGTAGATGTTGTCAATTCAAAAAGGATCTGTTGTAAGCTCTTTTAGACTTCAAACATATTTAACAAGACAGTGTTCATTTTATGTTTGTTTCAGAGTAAGTCCTTTGCTGTCAATATGACAAAATCAAGTGAAATACTGGCTAGTTGAGAACAGAATCATTTATCTTCTACTCCATACCAAGAAATGTTAAAGAAAAACTATAAATTCTGACAAAGTCCTTAAATATGTGTAACTCTAGAATATAAAAATGTGCAGTATTTTGTTCAATAGCACCAAGGAACTCAAGTGACTGAGAAGTTAGTGAACTTCAGACAGCGTTCATTGTCACCTTTTAAGAGCCTTTCAGATTTTTAAAAAATAACCTATGGGTGCACTTGCCATTGAACACATTGAAAGTGAGTCCATGTCAGACTACAATGATTGCCAGTAGATGCACTTACTAATAAGCTCCATTATGATCACATCACCACTCCAGAAGACATGCTATGTAATAAATTCGCTTCCTTCTCCCTCAATGAACAAACTGCATAAGAAACTGGAAAACAACTCAATGTTTAGAGAATTAAAACATTCAAACTAGGAGAATCAAACAATAAATCTCATAAGTTTGGTTTTAAATAAATCTTGAACCCATATTTAAATGAGTGTATGGCCCATTCTCTGCGTTCTCTTAAATTGCTGCTGTGAATATACTGTGATCCTTCAGCAATTCATTTTCTCATGACTTTTGTGAGCATTTACTCCATCAGCATTTTTGTAGAGGGATTTTAGGGATAGAAAGTCTGTCTATGTTTTATAATTGTTCCTTAAACTCAGCACTATGCCCCAGTAATTGGGCAACTGTGGCATGTAAATATAACCTTTCTCCATGAACTTCCACCCTTTCTTCAAAGCAAGAACTTTGCTTTTCTGGAGGTCAAGGGTAAGTGACTGAAAGCACCTAGAAGATGATGCAGTCCCGACCTCCATCTTTACCCTGGCACTAATGGACTTTCACTGTAACACGAGTGTGACGGATGATCTCCGATCATCAGAGGGCTTGACACACTCTTATTTTCCTATGCTTAAACAAACACGCATTTTCTGCTTGAAAACACATATTTACCTTTTGACTCTTAATTTTCATGAAGTTAAAAAGTTGGAAAATAAACATCAAAAGAAAACCATCAAGACCCAAAGCGAAACATAGAAGTTTTTGGCTGCTTTGATGTGAATAAAGGTAGAAGAGAAGACTGTGAATGGAGGTGACATGAACCCCATTAAATTAAGCCTGTTACTTTTCCTGACAATCCAATCACTCATATGTTGTATTCTACACTCCTCACATCCTTAATGTTCACCACAATCACCTCTCACGGCACCAAGCCTGATAAGGAAGGAGCAATCTCCTGTCCTATTTTGTCTTATAGTTGGGATCAATAAACTTTTTCTGGACAGGACATATGTTTTTTGTCACAACTAATTAACTCTGTCATTATACTGGGAAAGCAGATCCAAAGAATTCTTAATGAATAAATGAGGCTTTGTTCAAATGAAATTTTATTTATTAAAACAAATGAAATTTAATATATTTGTCACTTGACACAAAGTAACCTTTTAATCTTTTTTCAACAACTTAAAAATGTAAACTACTTTTAGCTTTCAAGTATACAACAATTTTAAAAAGTTTTATCTTACAGCCTTGTTAGTTTATCCACTAAAAGTGACAGTTCAGACACATGATAAATATATTCAATTTATTGCAGGATGCCATTTTTTCCAAATTAAAAGGGAATTCTCTCAATTACTGTTTTACATATTCATATTTTTGTATAATGGGCTTCCAACATACATGGATAGACTTTTGAAAATGATTGTATTTGCTTGCTATCAGTCAAGCAAAATAAGAATGAAAATTTGAAAAGATTTTTAAAAGTTCTCTTTATGAAACTAGCAATTTTCTTTCAGGTACAAAGATGATATGTTTTGCTTTATAAATATCCTTAGCTAATGCTCAGCCAGGAATGATGCACAGATGTGATGACTAGCCATAGCTTCTTAGAATTTAAATAATTTTATATCTACATTATAAATCTGGTCACTTCTTTTAGAAGCACATACCAAATAAATCTCAGAATTAATGTTCCTCATCTACATCCAGAAATCCAATTTCTTAGAGATACCTCTGAATAACTAAGTAATGGGTGATGTGCTAACTATTGGGTCCAGGTAAGGACTCCCCTTGTTAATATCTAGCTGCCTACAAGAAAGTCAATAGGTATCAGCAGTTATCTATCTATTCCTACCTCTACTCAACAATACCCCTGGTAAATTCTTCTTTCTGGCATATATTTCTTTCATTTTTGACTTTTAAAGTTCCCATAGAAGTACCAATCATTTGAATATTGTTGAATACTTTCACAGATTTTAATGTTCCCAGTTTCAGATTTAAGTCAGTAGGCATAATTTTATGACACTTTAGAAAGATATCATGCTACATTCTGAAGCAATTTAAGTCTTTTCTGCAGTCTTCCCTGACTTACCTTACTGTTTCCATATGCTTCTGCTTGTTTATTTCTAATTGTCTCTTGTCACACGATCTGACTGTGATTAGTGTGCATTCTGCTCCCTCTGACACCTCTGCCATCAGGTACAGTGATTTCGTTTTATCTACAGTACATTTGCATTTTCACCTGAAAAGGTACACCATCTCAGTAAGCCATGCTTCCCAATGAACCCAATTACTCCCACTGTGCAAAGCAAAGTGGGTCTGAATATCCCTTGTGAAATAGAAAACATATGGTTGCTACCATCAACACAGCTGGAACATCTGTGTAAAACTGCATGCTGTGTGTGCATTTCTTTAGTAGCACATTTTTATGAGTCTGAGAAGAAGTGCAGAGGAGTAAGCATTTCATATAATGAAGCAAAGAAATAGGGAATACAGTTGAGAGATCTGTTTTTCCACTGACTGTGCCAGCTCTATGCTGCTTTCTCTGTAGAATGCAGCTAACAACAATTATTCATTTAAATATTCTTAATCTGATAAACCTAAAAATTTCCATACATTAATTTAAAAATTTTGAGAAAGTTAGTTCACACTTTAGCAATCTATTAGCAGGTTAATAATAATTTTTAAAATGACAAAAGCATAATAGCTTTATGTGTACTTATTACTACCTTACAATTTTTATATAAATCATACAATCTAATGCTTCAAAAGCAAATCATGGTAACATGTACTATTTTATCTATTTATACATGAGTAAAAAGAAGCACAAACAAGTCAAACTTCCCAATTATAAAAAGCAAGACTCATACTGAACCATTCTCATTTTATGTAAGGATATTTGCAAAGTATACCATGTATATATTCCTCTGCTCCAGAAAAATATATAAAAGTGAACTAATATAATTAGGATTTGTAAATTTCTATGTAAAAAATGCTTTTTCAGTAATGTTACTAGTTTAAGAGAGTTTGAGGAAGTAGAGATTCTAAGACAGAATAGCAGTAGAAACAAATAGCTGTGATAAATGAAAGAAAGAATAATTTTTCTTTCTCCTACTTCAGTGTGTGGCAACTAACCAGGTGAATCTCCTCATTCTGGGCAAAATAACAGCAATTTCTGTTTAGTGAGAACCTGTAAGGAAGTATTGCTATTATAAATAAAAACCCACACACGTATGAGCAATGTAAGGACAAAATAGAGTAAATAGATAAAAATCTATCACTTAGCTTGATCTATAGTCTTCATGAAAAATCATAGTCAGTAAGCCTTTACTAGGAGCAGTTAGAACTAATTTCTTTTTTCAAATTATTTCATAAAGACCACTTTTATTGACAAAACATTGATGGACGGCAGAATATTTTAACTGGAAATACCAATATATATACACATTAAACTTGGAGTTCAATTTGACAGCTATTACTTATGTTTTAATTATTGCTTAACAGTTAAATTTTAAAAGTCAAATAAAAACAGAAGAAAATATAAAATATTGACACCAATTAAAAAACTAAACTTCATAGAATCAAATTGTAAATGGAAATCAATATTACACTGAATTTTCAATGCCTAATCTGACCTAGATATTTTCTAAATCCTAAACATTTCTCAATAGAAATAGGAAAAGTGGTTATAGTTCTAGAGAAGATTATGCATATTCAAGTCTTATGTATCAAAAGAAATCATTTGGAGTTTAAATCCAAAGCTGTTTGTTCAAGAAAATGTGAAATGAGCCAATAATGAAGTAATTAAAAAAGGAAAAAAGGGGATGAAATAATATAAAACGGGGTGAGCCTTGATCATTTGTTGAAGAAATTATGAAATGCAGCTTCTCAGGAGTACATTTCTGCTTAGGGAATAACAAGAAGTATAAAAATACACAGCAGTGAGCATGCCTTGACTCTACTGGAAGATTTGAATGCGAGTTAATACTGAAGGTGCCATTATGGAGTATCTAAAGTATTGTAAGAAAATAAGCCAATTGTTTTATTTCTGTAAGGAATAATACCATCCCAAAGTTAATTTCCACTGAACAGGATTGAGAAGTGAAATGCTTTTGAGGTCCTCAGTCAATTAGGAATGTACAAGATCAGCTATAAACACGCAAAAATCAAAATAATTGGGAGAAAAATAGACAAGGGAAAAAGCAATGAAGAATTTTTAGTTTGATCTATAGGAAGAATGAGTGAGTAAACCAAGAAAGATGGTGCTTATGAAGAATAAAAAAAGAAACAAAATTAATACTAGGTTTAGAGATATGATCACCCAATAAATTAAAGCACCAAAAGATTCCAGCTAAAAAGATCATTTCCTTATAAGGAAAGAGAAATTTTCCTTTACACATATTGGTGTGTTTGAGATGACAAATAGACAAATATAGCTGGTATCTAAAAAGAAAAATCTAGAGAGCTTAGATATCACACTGACATAAAAGAGATTGAAGGGAACCAACAAGCTTGTTAAATTTGAATATATAGAAAAGGCATAGATTTCAGTGTTTGCACTAGGGGAAGGTCAAAGAGACTAAATAATCAGAGAAGAAGCACTTAAAAACACTCCAGTCAATGATAAGGAAATAATATGTTTCAACTATTAAAAGTGATTGACAATTTATAAAGAACAGAATTAGAATGCCAAGATCTCAGTGTATTTATGAATGAGAAAAGTTTTTGAAGACAAAAACATTTATGAAATTCTTAAACATAATATTCATTGATTTTTGATAAAGTGCACATTGTATATTTTGCTATATAATATAAAGAAAAGCTGTATATTATAAAATTTTTAGCAAAATCTCCTATCCATCATATATTTTGTGCATTTTATATTGATAGATAAATAGGTAAATTGATAGATGAAAAGTATTTTAGTATAAACATAACAGCACAAGACTAATGGCATGAATTTTGATCCCTCCTTCTTTTAATTATGTACTTAAAAACAAATGACTTAACATGTCTGTCAATATTTCCAGCAGCAAATATTACTTATAGAATGAGGATGCCGTTATTGTTTAACTCATGGTGTTATTATGAATATTACAGATATAACCTGGACAAAGATTTCTCATACATAGAATAGTAAGATAACACCTCTTATTATACATGTATATATGTATTTAGATTATGTAACTATTGTATATAATTAATACCATTTAATATACATATATATGTATATGCATTGCATGTATATATTGATTATAATGTATATTTTAATTATAATGTAGATATAGTTTATATTCATGTCTGTGTGTACTAGATACAGATGAAGAAATTATGATTTTATTATGCATTATTCTTTCACAAATAAAAAACACTCTTAAATATACTTTTATACATGTTCTAAAGTGAAACCTATACATAGCTCAAAGCTCCAGTTTTGATATAGTGTACTTGTTTTTTGCAGGAAATGACAGTAGGGAATAAGGAGTGTCTGCTTTCATTAAAACTAGTGAGTTAGGCATGACATCTCTTGTCCAATTCTTTATTAATAAGACACAGTTCACAATGAATGGTAAAAGTATTCTAAGTAAGTTGTAACTGAATAAATTGTCAAAGCATCACAGCTTTGCAACTTTTGTTTCTCTATGTGGCATTAGAGCAACAGGACACATGATGTTTACACACTGAACAGAACACTCTTATCTGGAGAGATGAGAGATTGTAGTTTCTGCATAAATTCTAATAATATTTTATTAATTTTAGTGGAAATTGATACAAGAAAATTATTCACAAATATTAGTTAACTTTTAAATGTAAATCTCTTATAAATTACAATTAAACTAATAATCATTATCCTGGAATTTCAATGGTAATATAGAAAAAAGATGTTGTTAACTGACTAGTGTTTTGGGTGTAGCTTTACTGTTGCCTGGGTACATCGATTACTTTATTTGTTTGCATATGTCATAAAGAAATATATAAATACACTGGTAGGTCTTTCAAGAAAAATAGGTCAAGAGAAAAATGTTACTGTCCATGAAATGTTAAGATATTCGACAATAGGGATCAAGCCTGTCTTGTCATCTTTTTATTTTATAAATACACAAAATTTCTATTTTATAAATATAATCAAATTCTTTTAGTGAATGAATATTTTCATGCATCAGAAATAGGAATCGTTCATAAGGAATATAAGTCACTCATGAAAATATCAATGAAATTAGCTTAAAAAGAATTATCATGCATATATTTCCATATTCTTGTCAAGACACTAAGCCATCAAGACTGACAAAGTTATTCTTTGACCTGTTGTTTTCAGTCTTTTGTCTTTGATATTTATTTAGGTTTAGCACCTCTAGGGCCATGACCTCTCCATCCAAACACCATCTACCCGCTGTACTAGAAAAGACTGTACACAGCAGATTTGCTCCTGTTTCTTCTCTAGAAAATTCTATTATTTGTAGCTTATCAATCTTAACCAGATCTAATGTAATATTATTGTAAAGTACTCAAATATTAGTATTTTCTAATTGTTTTCAGAAATCCTATAAAACAAGATGTCACTTTTAAGAGGTGCGGAGAAATTTCATGTGGCAGGTACATGTTCCTTCACTCGCTGCTCTGAGAGCTTATAGCAGGTACTTTGTACCCTGACTGCAAACCCCTTAGCAATATATGATTTATGGTAGGGCTTAATAAATATTTTAACCTATTAAACAATCTTAAATTCTTCTAATAAGAAGAAATAAGTAGCATCTATACTATTTATGGCTACATGAATTTTATTACTGTCATTGTTCCAATCCAAACTGGCATTATCTATGCTTGTTTTAATGAGACTACCAGCAAAGAAAAAGGGTTCAGTTCTCATTTTGTGTTCTGTGTTCAGAAGTAGCTTACTGGTAATACTGAGAGATATGTCATTGGTGATCTGAATTAAACTCAAATAAATGATTTAAAAATCAAAAGTCCTATGTTTCACTGCCCTTAGCTAATATTATTATTCTAATCCTAAATAAAAATTGTATGTTCTGAAGCTTAGGTAGTCAACAGCAGCTGCAAATTTTTTTGTTGATTTTTTGCAAAATTTTAAAACTAAACAAGATAAGATTCCTATGTGTGTGCATATATATATATTTGTGTGTGTGTGTGTGGTACCGGAGATCAAACCCGGATCCTTGCACTTGAAAGGCAGGCAGCAGAACCACTGAGCTAAATCCCAGGCCTTCCCATGTGTATTATTAATTGCAGGTAAATGTACCCAGTAGCAATATAAAGAAGCAGGTTTGAAAAGACTGAGAAAAGTAGTTAAACACAACTTTCATAGCCCTAAAAATGTCATCAAAGACTAAATGAATTTGAAAGTTAAATTTACAAGATGAAGTTAATCATTTGAATATGGTGTATGATTTCTCATGGTCTTTACTATATGTATTATCTCATTTTAAAATACATTCAATTTACCTGTAAAAAGTAGAAAAAAATCCTTGAAATTAATGTGCTTTTTTTCAAAAACAAACTAAACACTTATTTATTTTGTTTGAAATAAATCTTATAAGAAAGAGTAAGTTAAGAAAGTAATGAGCCATTATATTAGTAGAAATATATTTTTGTATTTTTACATTTTATATCTTTTCCAAATAGTAACCAAATATGTATATATAAATAAACTATTATATATATTAAATTCTCATTATATAACATCTAAACTCTTAAAATGAAGTATTTTTAAATTAAGATATAACATTTTAATTTATATTAGAAGCAAACTATAATTCATTTTCTGCATATGGCATTACAACTATTTTATATAAATATTATATGTCTTGAAATTTTTACTTAATTTTAACACAATTTATTACCTTTGTTTTACATCATATTAATTTACTAACATTTGAGATGATTCTTTGGTAACAGTTGAAAAGTGAAAAATGGTGCAGAATTTTTGATATCTTATTGTAGAATTTTAATAAAAATTGTTGATGAAACCTAACGAGACACTTTTACATCATTTAAGAAAAATTGTCAGTAGTATTCATTATCCTCAGTAAATTTTATATAGAAATTTAAAAGTGCTCATGCACTGCAGGGAACTTTTGTGATGATCTAATTGCCACTTGACCACACAGTCTGTCTGTGCAACAGCATGCCTACACTTGGACTGTGAAGTATAACTTAAGCTCTACACAACACCAAGAGATTTTAGTGACATGAATGAATATTTTTCTACTTAAAAATTACTTTTTTTATAAATGCCCAGAAGTAAGTTTAAAAATTGACCTTAATTGTACACTTTACAGTTAGTATCACATTGAATGTTATTTTTATTTATTTTTGGCTGATTTTTTAGATGATCAGTATCAACTTACAGAAACTGAAGAAGATATCGGATATTGCAAAATTCTACTTTGACCTGACAGCCCTAGAATTAAATCTTTGGTCTTGCACGTCTGCACTAATTCTTCTGACATTAGGTGAGTCAGGGCTAATTTTCCTGACACTAGTGTGGAAATCTTTTTTTTTTAAAATTAAATTCTTTTATTGGTACATTGTAGATATACAACACAATTACATTTCTCATTGGGAATTGTACCTATACATAATGCATCTTGGTTTTAATTTTTTCCCCATTCCTAGCCCTCCCTTCACCCCCTCCACCCTTCTCTATTTACAAAGACTTTATTTCCATTTTTTCCATTTCTCATCATTTTTCCTTTCCCTTCTTTCCTTTCCCCTGCCCCTCCCACTACCCCTATGCCTTTGGACTTTTTCTTCCTATTTTGCATTATCAATTATAAATTCTAATCATTGGTACATTTTAAGTATACAGTATAATGATATTCATCATTGGAAATTTGCACCTTTACATACTCTCTCTTGGTTCTTATTTTTCACCCTTGCCCAGCCCTCCCTTCAACACCTCCATTCCTCCCTATTTACAAAGATTTTGTTGCTATTTTTCCATTTTCTCATATTAAACCAATTCCCTTCTATCCTTTCCTCTAGCCCCCCCACTTCCTTCCGCTTTGCCCCTTTTCACCCTATTTCACATTACCTATTATACATTTAGTCCTTATTTACATTTTCAGTTTCTCACACCAGAGAAACTATTTGGTATTTATACATGTGTGTCCTATTTATTTCACTTAAGAGGATCGCCTCAATGTGCATCAACTTAGCTATAAATGTCTCTAATTTCTCATTTTTTATGGCTGAGTACTACTCCATTTTATTAAAAAAACACATTTTTTTTATCCAGTCTCCAGTTGATGGGCATTTGGGCTGTTTCCAAGTTTTAGCTATCACAAACTGTGCTGCTATGAACATGGGTGCATATATATCACTGTGGTATGATTCTTTTAATTCTTTGGGGAGGATCCCCAGCAATGGAATAGCGGGGTCAAATGGGACTTCCAGTCCAAGTTCTTTGAGGTATCTCCATACTGATTTCCACAGTGCTTGCACCAGTCTACACTCCCACCAGCAGTGGGGCAGGGTTCCTCTTTCCCCACAGCCCCGCCAGCATTTGTTATTGGTTGATTTGATGATAGCAGCCATTCTTTCTGGAGTGAGGTGGAATCTCAGCATTGTTTTCATTTGTGTCTCTCGAATGACCAGTGATGTTGAACATTTTTTCATGTATTTATTTGCTATTTCTACTTCTTTGTCTGAGAAATGTCTGTTCATTTCAGATGCCCATTTTTGGACTGGGTCTTTAAATTTGGGAGGTCTGATCTTTTTAAGTTCTTTATAGATTCAAGATAGTAGACCATTGTCTGAGGAAAAGCAGGTGAATATTTTTCCCACATTGTGGGTTGTCTCTTCACACTGTCTGTGGTTTCTCTTGCTGTGAAGAAACTTTTTAATAAGAAGAGATCCCACTTGTTGATTGTTTGTGCTAGGTCATGGGCAACTGAGGTTTGTTCATAAAATCTTTTCCTACACCGATGTCTTCAAGAGTTCTACTGAAACTCCATTCCAACTGGTTCAGAGTTTCTATTTTAATATTTAGATCTTTAATCCATTTCGATTTTAGTTTATTGCAAGGCGAGAGATACAGGTCTAATTTTAATCTTTGGCAAGTTGAAACCAAATTTTTGCAGCACCATTAATTAAAGAGGCTATCTTTCCTCCAGTGAGGGTGTTTGGCTCCTTTAACAAAGATGAGATGACTGAGTGTGTCTGGCGATGTTTCTGCATCTTCTAATCTGTTTCACTGGTCCTCAAGTCTGTTTCTTTGCCAGTACCATGCTGTTTTTATCACAGTGGCTTTGTAGTATAGTTTCACATTGGGGATTGTGATACACCCTGCCATGTCTCTGTTACCTAGAATTGCTTTTGCTATTCTAGGTCTCTTCTTGTTCCAAATTAATTTTTGGATTGTTTTCTCAAGGTCTATGGAGTATGCTGCTGGGATCTCAATTGGAATTGGATTAAATCTATATAGCAGTTTTGGAAGTATGGCCATTTTCACTATATTAATCCTTCCTACCCAGGAGCAGGGGATGTCTATCCATTTTCTGATACCATCTTCAATCTCTCTTTTCAGAGTGCCATAGTTTTCAGAGAAGAGGTCTTTGACTTCTTTCATTAGGTTGATTCCTAACGAAATCAGTTTTCAGTTTTTTGGATGCTATTGTGAAAGGAATTATTTGCCCTATTTCTCTCTCAGTGAATCTGTCATTGGTGTAGAGGAAATCTATTGATTTTTGTGCAGTGACCTTGTAACCAGCTACTTGATTGAATTTGGTTATTAAGTCTAGAAGACTTTTGGTGGAGTTCTTGGGGTCTTCTATATAGAGTATCATGTCATCTGCAAATAATGACAATTTGACTTCTTCTTTACCTATCTTTATTCCTTTTATTTCTTTCTCTTGTCTAATTTCCATGGTTAATGTTTCTAGAACTATGTTGAACAAGAGTGGTGATAGTGGACATCCTTTTCTTGTTCCTGATTTTAGTGTGAAGGATTTTAGTTTTTGACCATTTAGTATGACATTGGCTGTTGGTTTTTCATAGATGGCTTCTATCAGTTTGAGGTAGAGACCATCTATTCCAATTTTTTTGTAGAATTTTTATCATAAATGCATGTTGGATTTTGTCAAATGCTTTTTCTGCATCTGGGGAGATAATCCTATGGTTTTTGTCCTTGGCTCTATTGATATAGGGTATTACATTGATTGATTTGCATATATTGAACCATCTCTGCATCCCTGGGATGAATCCCACTTGATCAGTGTGTATGATCTTCTTGATGATCTTCTGCATTCTATTTGCCAGTATCTTATTAAGGATTTTTGCATCTATGTTCATTAGTGAGATTGGCCTATAGTTCTCTTTTTCAGTTGGGTCTTTCTCTGCTTTGGGGATCAAGGTGATGCTTGCTTCCAGGAATGAATTTGGGAGTATTGCTTCTCTTTCAATTTCATTGAAGATTTTAAACAGTAGTGGCAGCAGTTCCTCTCTAAATGTCTTGTAGAATTCAGCAGTGAAGCCATCAGGGCCTGGGCTTTTCTTTGTTGATAAGTTTTTAATTACATTTTCAATTTCATTGGTTGATATTGGGTTGTTCAGAGTTTTTAGGTCTTCTTCATTCCACTTTGGTAATTCAAATGTATCTAGGAATCTGTCCTTTTCTTCTGTGTTGTCCATCTTATTGGCGTATAGGTTCTTGAAGTAGGTATTGATGATCATCTGGATTTCTGCTGGTCTGTTGTAATTTCACCCTTTTCATTCCTAATTGCATGGATTTGGGCCTTTTCTTTCCTTTTTCGGACAAGTTTGGCTAAAGGTTTGTCAATTTTGTTGATTCTTTTGAAGAACCAACTCTTGGCTTCATTGATATTTTGTATTGTTGTCTTAGTCTCCATTGCATTGATTTCTCCTCTGATCTTTATAATTGCCTCCCTTGTATGATCTTTGCGTTTGTCCTGCTCTTCTTTATAGAAGCTTGAGGTTCAGCATCAGGTTGTCTAATTGGGCTCGTTCTGTTTTCCTAATATGCGTATTCAGTGCTATGAATTTCCCTCATAAGACTGCTTTCATTGTGTCCCATAGATTCCGATATGGTGTATTGTCATTGTCATTTAATTGAAGGAACTGTCTGATTTCTTCTTTAATTTCCTCTGTGACCCATTGGTTATTCAGAAGTGTGTTGTTCAATTTCCATATGTTTATGAAATTTTGTGTTTCTTTTGCTGTTAATCCCCAATTTCATTGCCTAAGGTCTGATAATATACAGGGGATAACTTCAATTCCTTTGCACTTACTTAAACATGTTCTATGTGTGAGTATGTGGTCTATTTTGGAGAATGACCCATGTGCACCTGAGAAGAATGTGTATTCTGATTTTGTGGGGTGGAAGACTCTGTAAACATCTGTTAAGTTCATTTGTTCAAGAGTTCGATTGAGTTCTAGTATTTCATTACTTATTTTTTGTCTAGTTGATCTATCTATTTGTGACAGGGGGGTGTTGAGGTCCCCGACTATAATTGTATTAGTGCATATATGACTTTTCATGTCTATTAGTATTTGTTTTATATAGTTGGGTGCACTAGTGTTTGGTGCATAGATATTTATGATTATCATCTCTTCCTCTTGGATCCTTCCCTTTACAAGGATGTAGTGTCCTTCTTCATCTCTCTTAATCAGTGTTGGTTTGATATCTACATGATCTGCAAAGAGGACAGCTACTCCTGCTTTTTTTTTGGTTCCTGTCACATGGAGTATTGTTTTCCACCCTTTAACTTTCAGTCTATGAGTTTCCTTTTGAAGTAAGTGTGTTTCTTGCATGAAGTATATTGTTGGATTTTGCTTCTTGACCCATTCTGCCAGTCTATTTCTTTTGATTGGTGAATTGAGACCATTAACGTTGATGGTTATAACTGAAATGTACTGACTTGTCATTGCCATGACTTTTTCTTTTTGTTGTGTTCTCCCTCTTTACATTTAATTTCTTGCCATGCCAGATGGCTTCATTCTGCTTTGCTTCCTGGGGTTGTGATCCTCAATGTCTGTTCCTAGGCTATTGTGTAAAATTCTTTGGAGTGCTGGTTTGGTATTCACGAAGTGCCTAAGGTGCTCTTTTTCATGAATGTATCTTATTGATCCATCCATTTTGAAAGATAGTTTTGCAGGGTGCATCAGTCTGGTTTGGAGGCTGTTTTCTTTTAGGGCTTCGAATATGTCACTCCAAGCTCTTCTTGCCTTGATGGTTTGTGTTGAGAAGTCTGCTGTGATTCTGATGGGCTTTCCTTTGTATGTGATTTGTTTCTTTTCTCTGACTGCTTGTAGAAATTTGTTCTTCTGTTATGTTTCTGGAATCTTAACAATTATATGCCTATGTGTAGATTTTTTTTGATCAAGTTTATTTGGCGTCCTTTATGCCTCACTTATCTGTATGTCAAGTTCTTTTCCCCTGCTTGGGAAGTTTTCTGCCATTATTTCTGTGAAGAGATTTTTTATGTCATCTCCACTCTCTCCTGTTTCTTCTTTCATCCCGATCAGTCTTATGTTATTCTTCTTTGCATCATCTAGCAGCTGCTGGATTGATTTCCCATGTTCCCTTATAATTGTGAAGCAATTTTTCTTTTCCTGGTCACTAACTGCAATCTTATCTTCTATATCTGAAATTCTGTCCTCACATTGGCTCATTCTGCTGTGTAGACTTTCAATGGAGTTTTTCATGTCCTGGAAATCTATTTGCATCTGTTTTATGGATTCCATTTGTTTCTTATGTTGGGATTCCAGCATGTTCCTGAGCTCCTCTCTAGATTTATTAATCATGTCTTGCACTAGGGGCACAGTTTCTCCTGTTATCTGAGAAATTATTTCTGATTTCATTTTTTCCAGATCCCCTTTTGTTGCCAGTTCAGTGGGTCCAGGTGGTTGAGTATCAGAGTGTTCAATCTCATTTCACTTTGGGGTTGCTGTAGGTGATCTGGAAGTCTGGTTTTGAGACTTGCTTACATGTTTTCTCATTTCAGCTGGGGTGGTGGGCATTTAGAGCCTGCACAGATTACCTCCTCTGAGCTGGGAGAGGTGGAACAGGCGTCAGGAGCAGCAGTAGGGATGGTGACCCAAAAGCCCTTTCCTGTGGGCTGGGAGCAGCAGGAGGGATGGTGGCCAAGAAGCCACTTCCTCTGGACCAGGAGCAGTGGGACTGTGGCTCAGAAGCCCCTACCTCTGGGCTGGGAGTAGCAGGACTCAGTACCTTGGTCTGGTGGTCTGGTGTCCTCTGCGTCTTTGTAGCATGGAACCAGGTGGCTGCCTGTCTGCAGTGGGGGTGATTCACCATCTTCCTTGTGACTCAGGACCTTCGTAGGGCATGCACATACCTGCCTGTCTGCAGTGGGCTGAATCGGCGTGTAGTGTGGAAATCTTAAATTGCCCTAAAGACTTACTTATACAGGCATGATCTAGGGTCACTGAAGCTTCCTGGCTAGCAGTGGAAGATTTGAATCATCTCATTGGATCCAAAGAAGATACACACAAAAACCACCAAAGCTATTCACAGCATGACATAGAATTATGTATGTATACAGAGCTAATTTGAGCAAAATTTTACTCTAAAAAGTATACACTTTGCATAATTTGGAATAAATGAGAGAAATTTTTATTAGAATACTAATAATGTATAATATTGACACATAGTATGTGTGTAAATAAATATACATGCATAAACACTTTGGGGTTTTCAGACAAAAATGAAAGGTATACTTTGAAATAATAATAAAACAGATATTATTAATATTTTGCACTGAAAAGATGCATCAAGACAAGTGAACATAACTGTAAAAATCTTTTCAGGGTTTTTGAAAGGAGCTGTAGTTAAGTAATCAAAGAAAATCAGATATATACATTTGTAGTTTAGTACAAATTTATAAAACAATCATTATAATGATAATTTTATAAATTTGAACTTATAGATTTCTCTTTTGTTGCTTTCAGACATGTCCATAGCACTAAAACGTATCTATCTTTTGAAATATAATTTAAAAATGTTTCAATATGATTAATGAACTTTGTTTCAGATCAACCTATGATTAAAATAAATATAAATAATACCTTTTAAAATGTTTGTGTTCCTTTAGATTCTCATCCATGTATCTTTCTAATCCAGGGTGTGTGTATGTATGTGTGTGTATATATATGTATATGTGTGTGTATGTGTGTATGTGTATGTCCGTGTGTGTATGTTTTATGACACAAATTGGTATATTACAATAAAACATTACTGCAATTCTGTTACTATTACTGCTACTACTAGTAGACAACGAAAAATCAGAGGCTAAAGTACAGGTGTTGTGCGTAGCACATTTCACATGGGCAGGATCAAAATGCCTTTGGTGCTCAAGGAAGAGAACTGGAAATAGAGCTGTTTACAAACAATAGACTCTGTGTGTGTGTGTGTGTGTGTGTGTATGTGTGTGTGTGTGTGTATGCGCCCGTCCTGTCCCTGCATGTGTGTAAAATATACTAGTAAGTAAAATTTAAATATCTCCTATTTCCCCAAGCTACCTTCTGTAAGAATTTAGTAAGTTTGTTAAAAATCTTTTATACCACATTTTAGCAATTAAATTAGCAATACGCATATAAGAAACATCAATGAGGAGCAGGTATTTATTTGAAAGAAATCAATCAAAGTAAAGCTTCAGAACAAAAATAAATAGGGCCCTTTTGATAAAGGTGACTTTCAGCAGCAGAAATTGTATGTGCTGTAGAAAGTTGCCACTTTGCCCATTGAATCAAGTAAAGTATAGAGATATGAAGGAAACACTATTGATTTTAAGCATTATTTGAACCAACAAACAGATTTAAAATGACCTTCCACTGTGATAACAATATCTATAATTTGAACAGGGTGTGAGGAGAAAAAGTGTTGCAAGGTCTGGAGTAAGATAAATGGCAATTTATGGAGGTCAGGTGGCCAATTTCAGATCAAAATAGTTGATATTGCTCCAAAGCAGAAATAAATCAACACAATTTCTGGAAAATCACAATTCAAGGATACTTTAATTTTGAAGGAATTGTTTTACCAGTCACTTAGGAATTGCTTTATCTATAAACTTGAACTTATAGTTGTGCCTTTTGTTCTTTTCAGCCATGTTCATTGCACTAGAATGTATTGATTCTCTAAAATATAACTAAAAATTCTAACATCCAGTTTGCTGAATGAACATTAAGTCTCAGATCAATCTATGATTAAAATAAAATAGAAATAATAATGTTTTTTAACGTTTATGTATTTTTAAGATAACCCAGTGTACATTTTTCAATTAAACCTGACAGTATTCTTTCACATTCACTGGTATTTTCCTTGTAGCATTCCAAGTTAGATAGCATACCCATGGTGAGATTTACCAATCCACTCACATTTCATGTTAAAAGCAAAAGCAGCTCAAAGGACTTCAAACTTTTCTATATTTGTTCAATATTCTAATTTAAAAGAACTTTATGTAAACTAGCATGAAAATTTTATAGGTTACCCACTTTCTTCTACTGTCCTATAATTTTGTAAAAATATTGAATATAAATAGAAAAACCTTTCTAAAAGCAAAGTCGCTTAGAATGAACTAGAAGTTGCTCTAAAATTCCTCACTGGAGGGACATTCCTTTAACCTGTCCATCCAGAAAAAAATATTTGTCTTTCTAACCAAATTTTTTCTGAATCCCTCAGAAATTATTAATGTCTCATTGTTTGCTCCTTATTCTCAGATTCCATCTGCTCAAAACTCCTCCATTTCAGTCTCAAATTGAAAACTGTTTGCTAGGTTCACCAAATTACTCTGTTGCACCTTTAGTCAGTATACAGATTAAACACTATTATTCTTGTTTTTACTAATCTGGTTTATAGGAAAAATTTAATCTAATTAAAAAGGAGTTGTAGAAATTGTTTTAAGTACACTGTTTCCTGATGAATAACTACTTTCAGTATTATCTAGAATTTACTTCGTTGAATCTTTAGAAAGGCTTAAAAATTACAACAGTTTTAGTTATTAGTATTTCTTTAATAATGACTTACCTTACAGAAAAATTGAAAATATACTTAGAAATTTTTTCAAACACCAAGTTGATTCATTTGCTTTGTAATATGTTTACCAATGAATACACTTATCTGCTCAAAGCAGAAAACATTACAGCTAAAACTCATCAGTAGAAAATCATGTGTTTTCCTGTCTCCTGTGCCTCAGAATTTGCAAGTAATGAACTAAGACCACTACATGCCATCTATCCTAGAGCTTTATTTTTGTAGGCTATGATCTACTCTATGACTATTCATTTATTTATTTGCCGTGTTACTCTAATTTACTTTATTTTGCAACCTTATCTCAGCTTTCCTTTGTCATTTTTGACCTAGCATTTCTGCAGAAGATACTATGATTTGGATTATTCTAGCATTTCTTCTTGATGAGATGCAGTTATGACATTTTGTAGCAGAAATATCATACAAATATATATTTAGGGGTTAAGTTTATTTGAATATTCAGAAAGTCTCATAATTACAAATTGGAATCATATCAAAGGAGAAGTGACATCAGAAAACTACAACCCTCTGGCCAAATACAGTCACAGCCTTCCATTCATGAATTGTTTATGGCTACTTTTAAGCTTTAACATAATAGCAGAGTACTGGTGACAGGACCATATGGCTAACAAGATATAAAATATCAACCATATCACAGAAAAAAATATGTCAATGTCCCATATAAGACTACATAATTTTACATAATGGATGTGTCAGATAAACAACCACTGATAAACAGTTGAGTGATAAGGATATACCTTAATAGTCGTGTGGCTACTTGTTTTTTTTGTCTCATATGCACAAATTTTTGCTGGAATCTTGTAATTGCACTATCCATGTGGGACAAAATCTGCAAAGCTTATAAATGCTTTGCTATTCATATACTAGGCCTTGTTTAACAAGACCCTCTAACAGAAATCCCAGTGTTTCCAAGTTATGTCTCAAAAGATTCCACTATTCTCTTGCCTATCTCTTACTATAGACCCTGTTTCAAAGGAGTGAGCTCAAGAAGTATCAGTGTTTTCTGTGTCAGAAAAGACTTTCTTTTCCTTCAAGCAATTTATTAAAGAGAGAATCAGGTTGGGTTTAGTGAAATATATTCCATCTCTCCTGAAGGCAGAATTTTGTCCCATATAAGAACTCTTCTGCTTATGTCTTGAGCAGAATCACATTTTCAAACTGGTGTCTGGACACGCAAATAAATCCCATTACCCAGTAATAGGATTTGGCTGCACACCTCCTGTGCACTTCTTTGGTAACTGAGGAGTTCTTCACAGTGAGCTGGGGTTTTTTTGTAGGTTTACTGTGACATCTGTCCAAATAATTTCACTCAATGATGTGTTTGTTTCATTTAAACCCACTAAGGGGGTGAGAGACTAGTGGTTGATAAAATTCTTCAATACCGTCAGTATTCTCTGTGATTTCACTCAAGAAGATGCTTTGAAATTGTCCTTTGTCTAAAAAAGAACAATTCAACCATTTGCAAAGTAACTTGGAAATGAGACCAACAGCTGTGTTCTTAGATGATGTATTAGTCACTACCACTTTCAGGTCCGTGTCATTCAAACTGGCTTAAAAATGTGCCTGAAAGTATTAAAATAATGGTAGCAATAAAAGTAGCCTGCAAAAATAGAAGTACCCTAATAATCTGGAAAGAAAAATGTTGTTCACTCTAGTGTTTAGGCTAGAGTGATAATTTACACCAGTAGAAACTCACTATGGGCAAACTTGTTCAGTAAAACTAATGTGTAGTGAAGCTACATCAAATGCCCTTATTGGCATCTTGTTAATACTTATACTTTCATTTCTAGTTGTTAGCAGGTGTATTCTAGCTCTTTTGAATGGATCTTTTCTTTATTTTCAATCTACCCTAACAATAATAATAATATTAGAAATACCCTAATAATAATAATACCCTAATAATAATAATATTAGAAATTTATATTCTTTGTCGTTTTTCATCTTTATTTATAATTTTTAACAATCTCCTTACAAAGTGGACATTATCCTACCATTGTTATAGATAGAATAATGGGCCATGTAATGTCTTTAGCTTACCAAAAGTCCATGATTTGACTCATGAAGATCTGCAAAATTAACAACCGAAAGAGTTAGGATTAGATCCAACATCCAACACTACATCTCTCTCATTTATTTTGTCACACAGTTCTACCTATATTATTGGTGATTATTTGTCCCTGTTGACTATATATTAAGAAAAATTTCAAGCTTTTAAATACGAATTCTAATTTTTATTAACTGAGCATTCTCTTGTGCTAGAATCATATTTTCTTAGTTTCAAAGTGATAAAACGGTGCAGTGACAATGAACTTGTATTATTTATAAATTGCTTTGAAAACTGCTCATTACTGTTTGACATTATTTGACACATGTCAGTCTAACACAAGCAAGACTTCTGGATATTCAACTTTTTCTTGTCAAATGTTGTTAAAACAACTAAGGTAAAATATAACTCTAACTTTCCTGCATACAGTTTTTGTTATCTAAATTTTTTAAAACTTGATATTATGATCCTGTAACTTAGCTGAAATACTGGTAAATTTTCATTGCATTAAACAATTAATCCACTCTTTAATTGGTTTTAGTGGCAAAAGCAACTGTAATACAGACAATTTTATATACATCTGAGCAAAACTAAAAAGTAATACCTACATAGACTTAACAAAATATGAATGGACTTTGTGTTGCACATTAAATCTATATCAGTATTCTTATTTGTTTTTTGGCATTACCTCTTTTGTTTTCTCATGTTTGTTATACAGAATAATAGGTTTTATTTTGAGTTATTCAACATGCAGATGATATACCTTGATAATTCCCACTCTTTCTCTACCTTCTTGCTCTTCCCTCTTCCCTTCCTCCAACTTCTTTCCTCCTTTCTAATAGTCTCCCTTTTACTTTCCTGCCATCTTTTTCCTCTCTAGATTCCGCATAATAAAAAAGTAGTATTTTTCTTCCTGATACTGGCTTATTTTGCTTAACATGATGATCTCCATTTCATTTATTTTCCTACAAATAATATCATTCATCTTCAGGGCTGAATTATATATATAATATATATTTAATATAATATATTATACATATGCATTTTCTTTATCTATTATCAGTTGACAGACAATAAGGCTATTTCCATAGCTTAACTATTGTGAATTATGGTGCAAAAACATGGGCATGTATGCATCACAAAAATATGTTTACTTCAATTATTTCAGGAATGTTCAGAAGTTAGTATACCTGATTCAAATTACAGGGTTTTTTTTTAAAGGAATCAATTTTTATACTGGATGTACTAATTTATATTCACACTATATTCACACTATTTGATGTTAAGATTTTTTGGGGGTTAAAAAATATTCTGGATATAACTCCTGCTGAAAAAGTAGGTAGAAAAGAATTACTACCATTCTATAGGCTGTCACTTCTCCCTATAAATTATTGTCTTTGTCATGCAGAAACTTTTTATTTTAGTGTGGCATTCCATTTTTCTATTACAGTTCTTATTTCCTGAACTATTGGTGTTGTACTCAGGAAGTCACTACCTTTGCATATGTCTTGAAATGTTTCTCCTGTGCTTTCTTTTAGCAGTTAAAAAGTTGTAGGTCTCATATTTGGACCTTAGTCCATTTTGTGTTGACTTTTGTACAAAGTGAGAGATCCCAATCTAGTTTTTTTGTTTTGTTTTGTTACCAGGATCGAACTCGGGTCCTTGCGCTTGCGGGGCAGGCGGCGAAACCACTGAGCTAAATTCCCGGCCCCCAATCTAGTTTTAATTTTCTACATCTGTGCCTCTAGTTTTCTTTGGATCATTTGTTGAAGAGGATGTCTTTTCTCCAACTTATATGAATTTTTTGGCACCTGAGTCAAAAATCAGATGACTGCAGCTTTGTGGATTTATTTCTGTGTCCTTTATTCTATTTCATTGGACTATGTCTGTTTTTATCCCAATATAATGTTGCAACATATTTTGAAATCAGGCATTGTGGCACCTGCAGCAGTTTTCTTTTTTCCTCTTTAAGATTGCTTTGGGTACTCTGAGGCTTTGTCCTTTAAAATGCTTTTTAGTATTTTTTTTTAGTTATGTGAAGAATTTAATAGGTATTTTAATGGAGATTACATTGAATATATACATCACTTTTGGTAATATGGCCAGTTTAGTATTAATTCTCCCCATGTATGAACCTGGGTAGACTTCCCATCTAGTGTCTTCTTCAACTTCCTTCTTCAAAGTTTATTGTAGAATTGCTCACTTCTTTCCTTAGGCTTACTCTGTGGCTTATTATTATTTTAAAGCTATTTCCAGTAGAATTTTTTCTATTTTCTTTCTATAGGTTCATTATTGATGTAAATAAATGTCTTAGATTTCTATATGTTGATTTTGTATCTTGTCAATTTCCTAAATTTGTTTATTAGATATAAATGTCTGGTGGATTCTTTAGAGTCTTGTAATTATAGAATCATATGATATGTATATAAAGATAACTTGACTTCTTCCTTTTCTACATTTATCTCTTCCATTTTTTCCTACCTTTGGATAAAACTTCAAATACTATATTGAACATGAGTTGTGAAAGTCAATATCTTGTCTTGATTCTGATTGGAGAGGAAAAGTATTCAGTTTTGTCCAGTTATTATTTTGGCTTTAGTTTGGTCATTTATAACTTTTATTATATGGAGGTAAAATCCTTCTATACTTAGTTTCTTCAGGGCTTTTATCATAAAGTGATGCTGGGTTTTGTCAAAGACTTTGTCTGCATCTCTTGAGATAACCTCGTGATATTTCTTCTTGAGTCCATTTATATGATGCTATGGTTTAGATGTCCCCTCAAAACTTCTTGCACTCATAGTAGAGCTTAGGAGGTGACTGGATCATGGATATGTGATACTTATCACCGGATTAGTCTACTGAGCGGTTTATGGCTGAGTATGATTTTGGGAGATGCAGCTTGGAGGGAGGAGATAACTGTGTGCATGATTGGGAAGAGTTTATATCTTTCCTCCTCTCTTGATATTTACCAACTTCTTGCCTCCATGTCATAAACTTTTGCCTCTCTGTCATGTCCTTCTGCTATGTAGCCTTGCTTTGCCAAATACGGCCTGAAACTTCTAAAAACTATGAGCCGAAAATAAACCTTTCCTCCTTTGAGTAATGCGAGGTGGGAATTTTGCTCCAGCAATGAGAAAGTAACTGAGATATATGTTGTATTGCATTTATTGGTTGCCAGATGTTGAACCACACATCCTTGGAAGGGAAAAAAAATCTGATCACGGTATATGATATTTTTAACGTATTTTTAAATTCTAATTCTGAAGTAGGTACGCTTAGCTATTAACTTCCTTCTTAGAATGGTCATTACTACATTTCACAGGTTTTGGCATGCTGTGTTTCCATTTTTATTTGACTATAGAAATTCTCAATTTTTCCTGATGTTTTCAAAGACGCACCCTTGTCTCCTTTGTCTCTCTTCTATATCCCAATTCTGTAGTGTTGCCCCCACAAGGGGGAGACTAAAGAGGAGTAGAAAAGACTGCTATCCTATCCTCTTTCCATTCTATTTCCCTCACACCACACATCTTGCCAACAAATCAAAGATTTAAATCATGGACAAATTTACAGTGTTATAAGAAGTGATCCAAAAATTACAGAATGCACTGAAGACAACTTTAAAGTACATAAAGGGAGATTTTATTTGGTCCATTGGAGATGAGAGATTAGAGTAAATGTAGCAAGTGTCATTTTTACATCCTTGTAACACAGCCATCTCAATTAGCTGGTTATAAAATTTTAAGTGCCAACAGTGTGATCATGTACTTTTCAAAATTCTGATCTTGTTTTTCTCATTATGCAAACTATATGGTTATTTTCATATATGTACAGTAATTTATAATGTAAATTAGCCTATCTCAAAGAAATTGTATCTTTTGTAAGCTCATAGGATAATTAAAATATAAATGATTTATGAAAATAATAATTATTCTACCTGATATGTTGAATGTTTAAATGCTAAACTGTTTCAAATTTTTAAATGTAATATTATTGAGTTAATATGTCAATCTTATCCAGTAGGTATTGAAATTAGACCCATTGTACAATCTAAGGCATAAAGAACCATAAAGCAAAAATAAGCTCCTTCTTGGCATGTGAGTGTACTCAATCCAGTAGGGAAATACAGTTGAAAAAAAGAAGAGGTGTTATGATCAACTATGGAAGATTTGGTACATTTGCCCTACAATAGAGAAGTGAAAATAATAAAAATGTCCAGTGAAAATGGAAAGTTGCAATTCATTATAATAAGGGCTAAAGGGGCACTGAGGAAAGTATCAAAACCATTATAAACAGCATTAGTTTCAGTCATTACAATGTTGTGTGGGAACTTCTTTTTTGAATCCTTATTATTTTTGAATGTAGGACACTAAACTAAAAGTGTCACTGTAGCAAGGATTTTGGATCTTGATAGAATAAAAGAAGTTGGGTTTGAAAATTGTCCTTGAGATATTCACATTAAACATATCTGACAAACTCTTCAAGGGGAATTCAGCAGAAGACTGGAAGGGAAGGAAGCCCTGAGACTAATTCACTGTAGATTGAGCAGCAAATTTTATTTGCCAAATGCTGTGCTTAGTCATCAACATGATTCTCCCAACTCATCTTCCTTGGTCTTTTGAAAGTTTTTTAAAAAATTGATAATATTCATTAACTTCTATCTTAGCAAAGAATTAAGCTGGAGATGTAAATTTTTCAAGAATTTATGATATTTTAGCCTAAAAGAATTCACTAAAATAAGGTGACATAAATAAAAATATTGATGAACCAGTAATTACCACTATTATATTGAAAAGTCTATAAAATAATTCAATTAAAATAAAATTACTTTTACAAAATAAAAATAAACTGAACAATTATGCAAAAGAAACATAAAGCAAAGAGTAATGAGAAAATAATGAGCAAAGACCACAGACCAACATTTTAGGAAACTGACAAACAGTAGAAAATGCTATTTCTCTGATCAATTGTGTTGATACACTTTGAGAAAGAACCACTGAGTAAGAAGACATGATATTAGTTACTAACATCAAGAATATAGCAGAGACTTGACTATAGACTCTAAAGAGATGAAAAGTTTGAATGAATAATCTGAATAAGTCTAAGGACAAATTTTATTATTTAGTTGAATTTCTTGAAAGGGAAAAATTGCCACAACTTAGGAAAATTAAACAGACAATTTGAATTGCTCTATAATTAGTACAGACATTGAATTCACAACTTTAACACAACCAGAGAAAGTTACCTCCAATTTTGATGATTTTACCAGAAAGTTTGACTCAAGAGTTTACAAAGAAATAAAACCAACTTAATACTATCTTTGCCAAAAAGTGGGCAACCATTCCCACCTTACTTAAAGCAGCCAATTTTAGCCTGACAACAAATCAAAGACAATAAAAAGGGAAAATACAAACTATAATGGCTTATAAAAATTAGTGCAAACTTTCTTAACAAAATTTACCAAATAAAATTAAGTGATATATTACAAGACTCGTGAGCAGGTGGGCAAATGAAGTTTATTCCAGGAATTCCAGGATGGTTCGATATTTGAATACGAAAAAGAGTGTCACTCCAGCAGCATGTTTGTTTACATAACTGACTATCCCAAGTTTTTCTCAGGCCCGTGTCATTTCAACCAATTGATTCTTTTTTTTGTTTTTTGTACCAGGGATAAAACTAGGGTCCTTGTGCTTGCAGCAAAACCACTGAGCTAAATCCCTGCCTTAATCAGTTGATTCTTGTATTGAATTAATCTGATATAACTGCCATTTTTGTATTTTCTGTTATATTATCTTATAAAAATTAATGAAAAATATGTGATTTTTGGTCCTCTTGTATTTAAATAATTGGACTGGTAAATAGTTAAGTGATACATACAAAGCAAGCATTTGATTAGATTAAACAATCATTTGTCATTTTAACAATAAGCAGACAATCACATAAACCAAAACTCAACCCTACCACAAAACAAGGAATACAGAGAACTTCTACAGCTTGTTTAAAAACTTAATGATAAAAAGAAAGAAAAAAATGAAAATTTACACCTAATCATTTATGACTGAATGATAAAAAACCAATAATTACCGTCTTAAACTGGAAAAGAGAAATAAATATCCACTCCCAGCAATTCTACATAATTTAACACTGGAAGTTTTATTCAGGGAAGTATATCAAGAAAAAAAATAAAAATCTTACAGATTAGAAATAATAGGGCCGGGGATTTAGCTCAGTGGTTCCACCACCTGCCTCGCAAGCTAAGGACCCGAGTTCGATTCCCAGTACCAAAAAATAAATTAATTAATTAATAATAAATAAAATGGGTATGACTTTTAGACAACATGATAACCTATGTAAAAAACCACAAGGAATTTGCTGTAGGAAACCCCTATAACTAATAAGTGAGTACAGGAAGGTCAAATGATACAAGAGCAACATATAAAATTAATTTTATTTTTACAGACTATCATTGGACACATGGAACATAAATTCAAATTAGAATGCTTATATGTAAAGCTAACAAAATATATGCTAGCAAAGCAAATAGTATACAAAACATATATGACAAAAACTTTAAAACTATACAATTTTGATGATAGAAATCACAGGATCTAAATAAATGAAGGAATATAGTATGATCATGGATTAGAAGACTAAACAGATCAAGCATCAGTTTTTTAATACATAAAGACAAGATGATTCTAAGTTGAAGTGCAAAGAAAGTAGAATAGATAGAGCAAGTTTGAGGACAAACAATAAAGTAGAAGAGGGTAAGCTATCCATAATGAATAAATATAGTAATCGATATTGTGTAGTGGTCATGGAACAATAGATAATTATAACACAATAAAGAAATCAAAAGTATCCCCAAGTAGATATGGTCAACTGATTTTTGACAAAATTTTAAAATTTAATTTAATGGAGAAAGTATATTTTTTATCATATGCTGATACTACTGGATATTCATAACCAAAAGAAATTTGACATATTCTTGACATGTAGCTCACAAGTTATACAAAAATATAACTCCTAAGTGATCACAGAATTAAATTTAAATCACAAAGTTATAATGATAATTTAGAAAAAATAAAATAGAGAAAAAATTTTCAGGGCCTAGGGGTGGGCAGTGTTTTGAAGCTTGACATGACACATTGGACCTATAAAAAATAAATAAACTGAGATTCATCAAAATTAAAATTTTTTCTTTGAAATTATCAGTTAAGAGAATGCAATGAAAAGCCAATAATTTCTTTGTAATGCAACTTTGGTGACAGAGGACTTACATGTAGAATATGTAAAGAACAGTCAAAACTGAACTGTAAAAATTTCAAATCAAAATTGGTGAAATTTATATAGAGATATTACACTAATTAGAGTGTAAGGCTAATAAATAAGGACATGAAATCTGAAATGTTGTTCACAGTGTTTAAGCATTAGGAAATGAAAATTAAGACCATGATGATGTATAACCATGTCATCAGAAGAGCTGGAATTAAAAAAAAAGTGACAATTCCAAATGCTATTAAGCATTTAGAGAAATCCAATCTCTCACACTTTGCAGAGAGGAGAATAAAATACTAGAGCCACTACAGAGAACAATTTGGAAGATTCTAATAAAAATAAATAGAACTATCATGAAACTGCATAAATGTATCCTTACTACTGGACGCCCCCTCCAAAAAACAACAACTCCACTTATGTCTGCATGAAAGTCTGTACATGAGTGTTCATAGCAGCTTCATTTGTAATAACTAACACCTGGAAACAGCTAAAATATGTCTCAAGGAGTGAATGAGTAAACATTGAGGTGCTTCCATGTTATTGAATAATATTTAGCAATTAAAATGTAGTGAATTGTTGATACACAATTTGAATGGGTCTGAAGGGCTTTCTGCTGAGTGGAAAAGAAAATCTCAACATTCAAAAACTGGTTCTATTTATATACTATTCTTGAAATTATAGCAATGAAAACAGATTAGTCTTTGCCAGGATTTAAAGAATGTCAAGGAGCATGGATGTGTATGAATATAAAATGGTATCAAAGAGAGATTTTAGTGATGAAGAAATTGTTAGAAAGTTGATTTAGTACTGAATAGTTTCTCTAGTGTGAGAAACTGAAAGTGTAAATAAGGACTAAAAGGTATAATATAGATAATGTGAAATAGGAAGAAAAGGAGCAAAGTGGAAGGGGAAGTGAGAGGGGTAGGAGAAAGGAAAGAAACGAATGGAATTAATATGAGAAAATGAAAAAAAGGAAACAAAGTCTTTGTAAATAGGGAGGGAAGGAGGGGTTGAAGGGAGGGCAGGGGAATGGGGAAAAAATAAGAACCAAGAGTGATTATGTAAAAGTGCACATTTCCAATGATGAATGATATTATATTGTATACCTAAAGTGTACCAATAAAGGTAATTTTGAAAAGAAAGTTTATTTGGTAGTTAAAATAAATAAAATCTCATGAATACATTAACTGAAAGGGACTCAATAATAAAGATCATTTGGGATCCTCGTGAGCATCTATGCCCATGTTACTGTTCTATATTATTTGTTTTAAAGTAATTGTATGTTATCCGTATTATTATACTAAATTGTAACAGTTGGGAATTCAAAGACTTTTGGCTGTTTTATTCTTTGTTAAGTCTCAGAATCCTAGATCAGAGTTTGCAGATGTGATATACTCAGTAAAAATCTGTTGAATGAGATAAGACAGTGAATCCACCTCTTTAACATCTATAGGCAATAATTTATAATTATAGGTGAGATTATATTCCCAGTCTCAAACCCTGACCATCAAAATTAAAATGATCCAATTAGACATGTTTTATCTCCTATTTTATCTTGCGTCGATCTCTCCCAAGTAAGTACAGAAGCATAGTTACTCTGAATTCCATGTTGTATTAGGAAGTTCTAAGTAAACACATAGTGCCTTGTTGTTAAGGTTGGATAATTTAACTAGAGCAGTTAAAGTATTAAGAATTTTTAAATTAGAAAAATTATATTATGGTTTACCTACTTTTAAAGATCATTTGTTCGGAGTGTCTATCAAGAACTCAATTTTTGAGCTGACAGCTTGGTCACATTAACTACGGACAGGGTGTTTGAGCACATGGTTGGAGTCACAGTTTACCAGCATTTTTTGGCAAATTTGGCTTCATCAAGAGGGTTAAGAAGAAACAATTGGGTGGCAAGGTATGTTACGGCTTATATCTAGATGTTTCCCTAGAGCCTCATGTGCTCATAGGTGGGACTTTTAGAGAGTAACTGGATTACACAGGATTATAGCTGACTTGGCCCTAGAAAATGAGGTCTGTCAGAAGAAGTGGGCCACAGAGGGTGTGACCTATGTGGGTTCATTGCCCTCCTCATCTCATCTCTTGCTTCTCTGCTCCCTGGTGGATATGGGATGAGCCACATTCATCCCTTGCAGACCCTTCCACCATACTGCTTTGGCTCTGGACCTAGGTGACTGTGGACTTTAACCTCTACAGACTGTGAGCCAAAGGAAACCTCTTCTTTAAATTGTGGGTGTTGGGTACTGTGTCTCAGTAATAAGTAATAGACTAAGCCAAGGCACTATAAGTTTCACAGTGGAATATTTACTTTCTGTCTTCAGGGTCTTTTACGATCTTTTCTTTGAACTAGCACCAGCTTCAGAGACAACATACTGAAGCCAAATCTCAAAGTCCAGATACTTGTCACCATATGAAGTGTCCAAACCTGTGATCTCAGAAGATGCTCAAGTCTGGAGTCATCCCAGTTCCTTAGTGTGCAGGAATATAAAAATATTTGTAAATAGATCATTTGCCATGCACCTATCTCCCTGAATTGTAAGGAGGAAAACAAATATTAGCTTCCATCTGAATTTTCTGAAACAGATAACCCAGAAAGTGGCATAGTGTCCAGGTCTCTGGTCTCTATTCTTTTCCTGTATTTATTTTTCTTATCCTTTGTTTTTTTCTCTCTTCCTCTTTTGTCATCCTCCTTTTCTCCTTTTGCACCTCTTCCATTTCCTCCTTACATTAGATCTCCTAAACTAAACCAAAGGTTAAAGGAAAAACAATTCATTGTTATTTATTTTGATAATCTAAAAAATTAAACTAACAGAAGGGAAAGGGTTGTTATAAAAATAAGGAGGATGAGAAAAGAGACAATGACAGTTGGTGCCTCTTGGCGTTTGGTGACTTTTGTCCAGTAATCTTTAGGGTAGAAACTGTTATACATGGAGAGAGATCTACTGCTACATCCAAAGTGACTGCTGAACCCTATCTTCTTTATAATACTGTTTGTTCTGGAGTATCTTGAAAGAATTTTAATTCTTACTATCTTAGTTGAGAAGACTCCCAAGTCAAGAGAATGTGATGATCTATTTTGGTTTGGGAAATAGCAATCTAGAGAGCTAACCATAGTAACTTAATCATTATAACTCTAGTTAACAGTATCTAGTAAGGAAACTTTCAACAAAACTTGGAGAAGACTCAATATATTGGTATCATTTTCAATAAAACTAGTTCTGGCACCTCAAGGTCATACCAGCATTCCTGGATTTGCTCCTTGAGAGATGTTATTTGGAATGGTTAAAAATGTGGTATTCTGCTTTAAATCTTTAACCATTTGACCATTTTTGCATAAACTGAATTGTATCTCTCCAAAGTTTGAATGTTGAAGTCTTGACATCAGTGTCATTGAACTTGGAGATAAAGGCTTGTAGTAGGGTAATTGAGGTTAGACAAAGTCATAAGTTTAAACAAGGTGATGATACAATGGGCTAATAATATCCCTTTAAGATGCTACACCAGGATGAGAACCTTCATCAGAAATGGAATTGACTGACACTTTCTGCTTGGACTGTCCAACCTTCAGCACTGTGAAAAAATAAATATTGCTTAAGACTGCCTTAAATTGTATGCCATTTGGTTATGTCTACCAAAGCATGCTGATATACTACTTATATTTGTAAATATAATAGGTTATGGTAGAAATAACCAAACTGTCATAGAGTAAGCTGTGATTAGCTTTTTACAGTGAAATTCTCTGATTTGCATTGATATTCTTCTGAAAGACTATTGATGGCAATCATAATTCTTTGGATAATTTTAAAGCTTCATTCTAAATTCTTTCAATTTTCATTTATGTCTAATGGCAATAAGGATGTGGGGTTTCTCAGTATCTTACAAAGCACATGATTATAGTCCCTACAAATTGGCACCTCTTTACTGAAAAAATAATTTGACATACAGAGTAAGGGAAATACAGAATGTATGAAACAAAGAGAATCCACTGAGAAAATAAGGCAGTAGTACAAGAATACTTGTTCTCACACAAAGAAGTTGAATGGTCAAAGTTTAGCCCCTCAATATCCAAATATAAGCTTGGCTCTCATTTTTCTTGCTTTGTTGGGTTATAAATTTGGCAGGTAAGACAGTTATCAGAAACAACCTTGGGAATTTTGAAAAAATACTCTAAGAATTCTGGTTTAACACTGCAGATAATTTATCTATACTATGAGTATAAACGAAACTTTTCTAAGTAATAGATTGTTAGCCAGAATAAAAATGATTGGAAATCATTATTTAAAGTTAGTAGACAGTTTATAAACAGATATTCAATGATTGGCTTGGTAGTGAAAACATATTTATACATAGTAAGAGCATTGACAATTGCCTAGGGGCTTTCATTTTAGTGTACAAGACATACCAAGTGATTATTGATTGTCTCTGGGTGATTTTGTATACAATTTAGAAGCATTAATCAGTTTATACACAAATTATATACTAGTGTTTATTTTGGAACATTAGAGTCCTTCAGACCTAAAATGGTACGCAATCAAAAAACATGTATATCACCTAATGGCATTTAAAAATCTTGATAAAGTTTAGATTTTTCCAACATATAAGAATAAGGATAAAAGCTAAAACTAAGTTTGTTTCATAATATACACATAATTGTACATATATAGTTACATATATACAATGTCATTACTTATAATGAACTATAAAATTTGAAATGTCACATAGTCTGAACTAATTTAACAATCTTTCATAAGGGAAGGAACAATCACTTTGATACCTAGCATCTATAGTGGTGTACTACAGATATTATACTCAGAAAGAAGGAAAGAAAGAAAGAAAGAAAGAAAGAAAGAAAGAAGAAAGAAGAAAGAAAGAAAGAAAGAAAGAAAGAAAGAGAGAGAAAGAAAACCAAACAAGGCTTGAGCACAAGCCATATTTTTTCAAAGAAATAAGGTTCTTTAATAAGAAACAGTGTTTTAAGGTATTTATATTATGCTTCTCAGGACATTAGTAATTTCAGAATATGCTTTAATTATTGAACATGAAAAATACACATTGGAGATAAAAAATGAAGCTTTTCTATTTTAGCCAAGAATAACAATCATTTTATAAAAATAATGTGAGTTTAATATGTGTATAATGTTAATATAATATTTTCAGGTAAGGATTTATATACCTTTTTTTTTTCTGGTACCAGGAATCAAACTCAGGACTTTGCACTTGCCAGGTAGGTGTGGCACTACTGAGTTTAAAACATTCTTTTATGACTAACTTCATTAACACTGAATCAAATTTTTAGGATATTTAACATATTTCTTTAATCTTTTTTTATTATCCATATTTATGTTTACAGTCAACCTCTACATACACAACATATATGTATAAATTAGACATATACAAATATAAAATTATTTAGGCATGTGATAAAATTAAACATTAATTTTAGTTTTAGAAGGTAATTGACATTATCAATACATCAAGTAAAACAATGTATATTTTTACATTCTCAATTTTATCTGAATTAAAGATGATGGAGTCCTTCAGAAAATGATTATCTGTGTCTTCTATCTTGTGTATATTTTGTACACTGTTTTAATAATTACTATAAATTAAAATATTTATAGTAATTTTTCCTTAATATAATCAACTTTTATTCCTCCATATACAAGAGAAACTAAAAGGCAGGAAATTCAAACCATGGTGAGAGTAGTAGAATAGGAAATAAAAATAAGTAGGTACAGGAAAAGAAAGGAGAACCAACTTCAAGTAAGTAAGAAACTGTTACTGTAGAAAATATTATCTTATTTCCTCAATAGGAAGATTAGATTCAGGAACTCCATTTGCACATATATACATAGATTTGTTACATTTGCTTTAAATAAAATTATCTTCTTCCTATGTGGTCTTTTTTTTAAAGACAAAAACAATACTCTTCTTAGAATTTCTTTTCTTTTTGTTCAAATCTGCCTCTCAAATAAACACATTTGCTTATTGCAAAGTGCAAATCAGCCCTTATAATTTCAAATTTCCTTTGTAATATGCTCCATGTATTCAAATATCTATGCGTAAGGGTCTGAAAATGGCAACTTTGAACTCTTACCCATCTGTCCAAAAAATGTTCCAGAAAATGAAGAAAAACAAAACAGAGGTTTCTTAACTAAGGACCATAATTACAAATGCCCAAATTAAGTAAGCAGTGTAGGACAGTACTCGCCTGGCTCATCCACCTTTCCTCTGCCAAGCAGGTCATCCTGAATAACAGCGAAGTTCATTGATGGAAGCAAATCAGCAAGTTCAAATCTTTATTATCTCAAGATCTTATGAAAATGCAGTAACCAAAAAGACAGTTTAAAAATATATATATATATATATATATACATATATCTTTATCTTAAGTTTTTGTACAGACCTACTATAAAAAGATCATTATTACCAGATCATCATAGATATACCTGGACTCAAATATTAGAGTTGAGAAAATTACATGTTTTTCATCATATAGAAAAGTAAGAACCATTTTACGACTTTTCAAAGAGGCATAAGCTCTTAGCTATTGATAATTGAAATAGAGATATATACCTACTCACGGTATGGTAAATAGATGATCTATAAAAAGATTTTGGCTTGATATTCAATGTTTTATGATATGTTATAAATATAATAATGTAAGTTATCATGGACCTATAAAGGACATGGATCAGAACAAAAGAATTAATCAGAATTGTAGAGCAGATTAATAGAATGTTCTCTTTGATCCTTGTTGGCTTTCAAATTCTGCTTCTTATTCACCAAAATACTCTGCTTTTGGCATTCATTTTCTCAATGTTCTTCTATCCAATTCAGTTACTAGTGAAATATCTGCAATTGGTGCCTATTAGTTTAAATTAACATGGTATAAATAAGATTATCCACACTAAAACACTAAAATGCTATTTTGGGATATAGAACTGACTACATTTTCTAAAATATTTCTTTTCATATGTGATCCCTTCAATGATGGATTTCATGAAGTACTTTTATGGTCCTTTCTTTCATCTTTCTTCCCTTTACACAATATCAAATTTAATTACTTTAATTCCCCAAATGAAACATTTTTTTTTATGGGAACAGGTTAACTTTGGATTTTTGCCAAGGTATGTAAGTAATGCCTTAAAATATTGCTTCAGTAGTATTTGCTAGCTTCCGATTTAGGCAGAGAGGTCAGGTTCAATTTATGCACAAACAATTCACTATAATAGCAGCATTTCTTTTTTCTTTTCTTTTTCTTTTTCTTTTTTTTTTTTTGATACCAGGGATCGAACTAGGTACCTTGAGCTTGCAAGGCAAGCGGCAGAACCACTGAGCTAAATCCCTGTCCCAGTAGCAACATTTCTAAAGAAAAAATTACTAAGTAAATTTCAGTGCATTTTTCAACTTTGTCCTTTGATGCCTTTTCAAAGCATAATACATCCTCATGATTGTTAGCAGAATTAACAATGCTTGCTTCCATTTAAGATATTAAATGTGCGTGTGCTATAAGCAATTAGTTTACCTGCTTGACTACACTTTTGCTGACCTCTCTGATATTGGAAAATATGCCAGATTAAAGACAAGGAACTGTAGCTGCCTTTCTTACAAGGAGGGAAAAAGCCCAGGCTGTGTTTATTTCATCACTAAAAGGTACATTCTGTCACAGGATGATATTCTATGACTTCCTTTTGTCACTGAAAACTTCTTTTTATGATTTTCAATGGAAATTTTCCAAACAAAGGATATCTTTCATAGCACTATATAACTGTTAATTTTATCTACAAATGTGAACTGGTTCATATTCCCTCAAGAAATCCCCATAAGTGTGAGGTACAGCATATCTGATCTGATCATTTATCTTAATTTTCTACCAAAGAAAAGTAATGTTGCATGTGAGAATATTTTAAGTTGACTGATGAGGTCATTGACAGAACAATAAATTGTTAGTCATAATGAAAATACATTGATATAGTAATTGAAAAACCATCTCTTCTAGGGTTACTGTATTTAGAAAAAGGAGAGAGAGAAAACATAAAAGACAATGACCTCAGATCTCCTTTCCTTGGCAAAGTTGTAGGGGCTGCTGTGGCAGAGTTCTCAGGGTAGTGACTTCTGTGGGGTGAAACAGGAGCCATGCTATGTGGACTTAGCCAGCTTATTGCCATCCTTTTCATAGAGTGCACCTGGACACATAATATACTTTGTCAACATAAATTAACATAATGCAAATTTTATGTCTTTTAAAACCATAGGGTTTAGCTTCTGCTCTAGTCTCTACATCTATTACTCTTCTTTACCGATATGTTACTGGTACTGTCCACCTCTCCTTCCTCCAAAGACACTATTTTGTTTTGTTTAGGGGTCATTATACTAACTATCCCTTAGATTTTACTTCCCAGAATTTCACAGGATAATTCTTTTCCTTTGAAAATCAGTTCAGTTGATATGTTCTTATTTAAATTGGATGAATAAGTAAACACTTGAGCTTGCTCCTCCAGAGTATAAGAACCACAGGACATAGATCTCTGTCTCATTCACACTGTGTTCACAGTACTTGTAATAGGGTGGGTGTATTCATCAGCATTTTCATTCCTGGGACTGAATACAAGACACACATCTTAAAAGAACAGTTTATGTTCTGAAGATTTCAGTGATTTCAATCCGTGGAAGGATGGCTCCAAGGAAGGAACATCATGGAGGAAGGACATTGTGGAGAAAAATGCTCATTTCATTGAAGCTAGAAGCAGAGCACAGGGAAAAGCATCAGAGAGGAAGGGACCAGGAACCGGATTGAGACCCTACAGTCACCTTGCATGATCTACCCAGACACCCTTAGCAGTGTTTTACTCCTCCTCTAGGGGGCTCCCTATCCAATTAAACTGACAAGCTCAATCACTGCAGTATGTCAGCGAGTATGTAATCTACATGAATTTGTTGAATGAACAATTCACGACACTAGTAAGTGCTGAAAGTGCACAGAGCTGAAAGTACACAGTATCGCACAAGCATAGGTACAATGATTCTCATGAAATAGCTATCAATAGTTTAGTTTATTTAAAATGATCACAACCTAAACCTACTGATGTCCACCTGAGACAAAAACATGTATATAAATTCATTCATTTTAAAGTTCATGTGATGTATTTTTAGTCTGTGAGTCTGCAGTCTGCAAGATACACCAGGAGACTGAAGGAAGACTCAGGGGAGAACTGAGATTGGAAAAGACATTCTGGAGTCAGAACGTCTCAAAATAAAATCATCCAATTTACTCAAAATCAGCTTTAGATTTTAATGTTATCTAAAAAATTCCTTCAGAGAAATATCAGGACTGTTTTTTAATGAAACAACTGTATACAATGTATTAGCAACCTGACCTATAAAATTAAATCACATAAATTAAACTTTTAAATGTTCAATGACAATTTTTGAACATATATTATCTTCTACCTTTACTTTTCTATGAAAAAAATTCTTCACAGAAATTAAAAAATATTTTAAAAATTCAGTGGTATAATTATTTTTCCTTAGTGTTTGTGTACTTCATCTTTTCTATAACTGCTTTTAAACTTCCTTTTGATTGTGAAAAGACAACTATGTTCAAGTTTCCTCCACTAATGACAATTTACTGCATAAATACATGAAGATGAAAGGACACAAAAGCTGTCTCATTGGAGACAGAGATGATCTATACATAGTATGTTGTGACTAATTGACCATTTAATCTGCCTTTCTATTCATTATATTTTGGTGGGGGATTCTTTCTACTACTTCTGTTTCTATTATATACACCCTGTTTTTTCTACATTTTAAGATATCTTCCTTACATAATGGTTGAGATTAAAAAAAAAAAAAAACCTGCTAGAGCCAATCAGCTAATAATTAGCCAAGTGTAACTTTGCTAGGCATTATTCTCATGCTTTGCACTCCAAGTCCGCATTCAGCTTCACTAAGGTTTAACTCTTCAGTTCGTGATCCAATAAAGTGTGACCTGAGTAAATTCATGTTGCACAGATTGTGGACTCTTGTATAGTAAGAGTTGCCTTTCACTATTTGATTAGAAGCAAACTACCACTTGCACAATTCTATCCACTTTTTTTTATTAAAATACTGAGTTTATTTCACATGTATATTTTTGTCTCCCCACCATCTCCATCTCTGACCACCACTATTACTATGCCCTATCATAACATTCCATACATACTTAAAACCAAGCAAAGGGTGGAGTTCCATCTTTAAAAACTAAACAGGCATTTTGGACAACACATTCTTGGCAATGGAACCTGGACAACATTTATCAAACACAGGAGGGAAAATTCTCACTTTGCATTATAAAAAGGATAGCCGGCTATCAACTATTACAGAAATGAAATAAGACGGAAAATTTTAACAAACTGTTTAAATTGTTTTCTTAAAGAGATTTCCTCCACTGCCAGAGATCTTGAATAGCCTCCTGGTCAGTCATCCGGAAGCAATTCTTCACATAATTGATGAACTTAGCTTCCACTTTGGGAAGAGAACCACCCTTTTCTATACTTGGTTGCATTTTTGCTTTAATATCTTCTACAGAACTAGGTCCTTTGCGTGTTTTAGGAGTCTTTTCTTGTTTTTTGAAGGATTCTTGACCTTTTGATCTTGGTGTTGATGGTTTTGAGTCTTTTCCATTCTGATTTTATTTTTATGCATTTTTGGCTGGAGTATCTTGTATCAATTTCTTCACTGGTGCTTTCTCTTCAGCTTCCTCATCATCAAAATCATCGTCGTTATCATCTTCATCATCATCGTCGTCATCGTCGTCATCATCATTATCTTCATCAGCCGCTAGTTTTGCTTTTTTCTGTGGAACCTTGCTACCACTTCCAGGGGTAGATCGCTTTCCAGATATACTTAAGAGTTTTACATCCTCTTCCTCCTCCTCATCAGATTCTGCATCTTCCTCCACAGCCACTAAGTGCTGTCCACTAATATGCACAGGCCCTGAACCACATTTCAACCTTAAGACCACGGGTGGTATAATTTCAAAGCCCCCAAGGGAAACCGTTGGCTGTACAGACATTTTCAAAGTTGCTAGTGTTACTTTAATTGGACTGCCTTCGTAATTCATTGCCTCTGCTTCCACAATGTGCAATTCATCCTTTGCACCAGCCCCTAAACTGACTGTTCTTAATGACAACTGGTGCTCATTTTCATCAATATCCACCTTAAAGTAATAATCTTTGTCGGCCTTTAGTTCACAACAGAAAAGATAGTTCTGGGGCCTCAGGGGGCTCATGTCCATATCCATCGACTCTTCCATGGAGTGGTGGCACGCACTTAGGTGGGAGAGAACGCGGACGGAAATAAACGGCTACTGCCCCAGAGAACGGACGCGCAGGACGGAATCACGCCAGGGTATTTTTTTTCTTTTTTTTTTTTTTTTGTACCAGGGATTCTATCCAAGCCGTGAAAGGGAACATTTTTATAATAATTTCCAAAACAAAAGGACCTGGGAAAAAGTACTTTCTAAGGCAGGCATTGAAAATATTCAATTGAGAAGAGGAACAAGGGACAGAGAGGGGGCAAGGAGAGAAGGGACAAGGGAAAAAATGGAAACAAAGCTTTTGTAAACAAGGAAGGAAAGAAGGATTAAACGGAGGAAAAGGTAATGGGAAAAAAAGAAGCAATATATATCATGTACAGATACAAATTCACTATGATGAATGTTATCATTATGTATATTTAAAATATACCAATAAAATTTAAAATGCAAAAAATAAAATATAAAAATAAGTACAATTCTACTGCATGGCCAAGGGGCCACAGTTGGCTTGGAAATCTAACAAAACAAGCAAACAAATAACCCCTAACATATATGTGCATATGGATATTCGTATATGATTTGTCTCTTAGAATCATCACAAATCGTTTTTAAGATGAGTTATATATATGTACAAACTCTCAATGATAAGTGTACTATTATGTACTGCAAACTGCAAACATGTACTAATAAAAAATTAATAAATAATATAATTAAAAGAGAGAAACAAAGAATTTAAATATGTTAGCATACAGTGTTGTCTGAGAGACTAAACATAATAATAGAGTTTTACAATTTTAAAGATATATGCTATGCAAACAAGAAAACAAATTGCCTAAACATTTATGAAAAGCAAGTGATGAATATAACAGACATTCTTTAACCTATCACTGGAATAATGATGATAGCGTAGCTGGAGCCAAAATATTGAAAAGAAAATGGTATAAAGATGTTTGGAACAAAATAATATGAGATGTGTCAAACTAACTGATAAATAAATAAATAATCAATGATGATGAAAAAACAGAAATAAGTGATGCTTTTCACAGAATTTTCAAATGATGTTTAATCCAACCAGCCCAGAAATCTAGTTGAGGGCTATTTCAGTGAGGGATCTGCTATTTCATTTTATTGATCTTAAGCTTACCTTGCCTTACTAGTGATCATAGATCTAGGAAATGAAAATGCTGTCAGAAATATTTTAATACTCAGTAAAAAGACACAAATTGATATCATTTTCAATTTTTTCATTAGTAAAATCAAACACTTACACTAAAAGATACTTTTAAAAATTCCCTTTTCAAACTCAATTATCTGTTAAGCTTCTTTCACGGACATCTAAACAACAGCCATAGTTCATAGATCTCCTAGTTCTATCACATTTGTTTCAAGTTTCTTATTTTATTATGAGTGCACAAATGACATAAATCTCAACGAGAGTGGTATGCTAAAGGAAGATTTTCTTTCTACATATCTAATCTGTACTCCTTTTATGTGTCAGTTTGGGGCCCAGTCATTGGTTTTTAAATTAAAAAGACAGACAATTTTGAACTGAGATCAATTAAGTTTCATTTGCTATACTTCTGACATTTTCTTGCCATTTTTAGTTCCTTGTCATAGACATGATATCTAGGCAGATATTCCCTTTAGCATTCATATATTATCCTATTCATTTTTTACCATCACCTTAATAGTATTTTAATAACATATAGATTGTATTTTTGTTTTGAAAGGAGACAAAGCACAAAAATATGAAATAAAGGAAAACATTTCCAAATAACTGGTTGAAGGTAAGACTATTTATTCAAATAGCTGATCATTAGTTCTGATGAATGGCAAGTGTGAGAGATAATCAATCTGTGGGTCTTTCTCTCATATCTCTCTCCTAAGAATTTACAAGTAGTACAATGATATACTAGACAGACACAAACACAAGTAATTTTGCTCTATCATATTTCACATAAAGAGGCTTTATATAGTATTCTCAATTTTTCATTTATAATATTAAATTTGTTTTAAATTCTTAACTTCTGAATAGATTTAAGGCAATAAGAAGCAAATCCTCAATTTTGATGGGAAAGGATCAAGTGATTTGCAAAGAGGAGTAGTATCAGAATGGGATAAGAAAAGCAGTTCCAGTCAATAGTCAAATATGTGTGGAAAATGCTATTTATGGGACACATATATTATATGATATAATAACTGATAAATATGGTCCTAGAGACCTAATAAAAATAGCATGAGGATTTTTAATTTATCATACTTTTAAATTTACTATCCACTATGAAATATCCTTTCCATTTTCTCTTCTCAATTGATGTCACTGTCATAATATGTGATTTTGATTTATTGGTTTTAGAAGATTCAAAATTCGCACTCGCAGAATTTTCATTTAATTGAAATTAAGCATGAAATTTATCCCTCATGTGACCACCTTAGAAAATAAACCTCCAAACTCTGCACTAGCATTTAGCTCACCTACAATGTAGACAGAGTCTGGACAAGGATATTTTAAAGCCTGTTTGAGAAATAAAAGGTTCTTACTAATAACAGATGATTGTCTGGATGACTTTGAGCATATTGGCATTGACAAGCTGATTTTGAAAGATGAAACTTTAATCAACCAAGTTCAATTTTTGCAAAATTTATTATGCTTCATAAATCTACCCTTTCTTATAATTTGGCAGAAAATATTCTATTATTTAAAAAACAGTGGTAAGAAAGCTGAACTCTTAAATCATGAAATGAACCTACATTTATCTAGGGAAAATAAACTCAAAGATTTGCACCAGAAAAGTGCAAATCGGTTTTAAAAATACAGTTTTAAATAGCTATCAAATGCAGTGCACGCTCCATAAACTGCAGACGGCTTCCTGAATAAAATATGAGAACTTGTAGCTCTGTGACTATCTATTGCATTTAGTTAAAAATAAAATCTGAAGAAAATCTCTAAATAGGCCATATACTATCTGCAAAGGGATAAACAAAGTAGCCAGCAGTGACAGTGTTTGCTTTTCATGTGGTGGAACTGTGTGCAAATACAAGGCCTAACAAATGTCAGCTCCTCATTTGCAAATGAAGATGTAAAAGGAAATGTCGGTGACAGTACATGCAACAGTTCATATTTGAAGTTTGGGACAGTGAACTGACAGCCACAGAGGAGCTGCAGTGGTCTAATCCTTTCTTTCTGCCTTCTAGCAATGATAGCTGGGAAAGGGGGGTTGGAGTTAATAAATATGTTATGAGGACAAGCTGGGGAAGAATGGCGTATCTTCTCCTCTGCAAGAACTCATCTTCAGAGATAATTAACTAGGTGACAACATACAATGTGCCATTAACAACAACATTCAAATCATTTCTGGACTTAAGTACAGTTTTAAGCCGCTTATCAGATTTTCATTTCTGAATCCATTCAGCTGTCAGGCTTACATCCTGGCTCTTTATTGAAGCTCACATGGGACTCCAAAACCTTCTAATTTTCTATACGGATTCATTTCAGAATCAATTAGAGTTGGTGGCAGCCTTGTCCCTGTGTGCAAAGGGGATTAGCTGGGCACTTGCTCAGCTACCTCTGAATGTACATTCAACCTTCCATCGAGAATGAGCTCTTTCTCTCCCCTTCTAGAGGACTCTTCAGCAATTGAACCGCTGTAGACAACAGATGGCAGATAATCACTCAAACAGCCTCCAATTTTGTCAGGAGAGGAAAAGTGATCGTCAAACTCTCTCTTAGAGTAGGTAAGAGACCTCTGGGCATTTGAAGCATGCTCTGCTTTTAAAATAGGGAAATCCACAGTCGTTCCCCCTCCTCTGCCAATCTGCTAACAATGTCATCCTGGAATTCTTGTCCCTGACTTTCTCTCATCAATTAGAGGAACACCTTCTTTACCTTTCTGCTTTCTCATCACATAGCTTGCCTCACCCAATTTCCCTGAAATCTTTGTTCTTCCTTCATGCTGCTAAAGTCATCTTTAATATTAATAATAAAATGCTTTAAACTTATTCTTTCAGGGATGACTAATGTTGCCTCGAAAACATACATTTGTCCTACACTGATAATGTTGCAGATAAATTATTATATAAGTTGTCTAAAATTTTGTCAAAAATAATCACAAAAACATAGCAAGTGCATTGTAGAATACATAGTGTGTTAATTTTTCTTCCTTTCCTTCATTCTGCTCAGTATAATGAGCATTAGATGTCCTTTATCCTACAAAATTATTTATTATATTTTTAATTTTTAAAATTTTAGTAAATTACCCTACCTCCTTAGTTTTAAAAAATAAAGTCTTCTAATAAAAAAAAAACAAGTTAATGCTCTCTATCATTTTGTGTGTTTCAATTATTTTACAAATTTCTTCTGGCATTTCCCCTCATGTTTCAAAATACTTTTCTTTCTTTACTGTTTTATAACCTTTAAATTTTAAATCTTGCATGTTGACTTTTCCACAAAAATCAAAATAGTTAAAGTCATTTACTGAATGAGTTCATTGAGGCTGGCATTTTGCTCAGTTTTTGTCTGGTCCATATAGTTTAGAACATGAAAAAGTAGTGTGGGGTATGCATTATTCCAGCGCCCCAACAGTGCCCTTTGTTCTCCTATTCCTCCAGGGCAATACTTATTTATGGTGTCAGCTTCCTGTGGTTATGAGATACAGCATTATTTTGTACTACTACTTAGGAAACTAAAATGTTTCCAAAGAAATTATGAAGAAATGTTTTCTTCGTTAAGAATTTTTTATATTATTTAAAAGTCTATTTGGGGCTGGGGATTTAGCTCAGTGGTTTTGCCGCCTGCTGCGCAAGCGGAAGGACCCAAGTTTGATCCCTGGTACGCCCCCCAAAATAATCATAAAATAAAAATAAAAGCCTATTTAAACACCTTTTAGACTAATTTAGATGTACATTTTTATCATATATCATAATTTTGCCTACAGAAAGTAAACAATATAATAAAATCAATTGGTTAAGGCTTTCATAACATTTTCTATTAAGGATCAATTTATGAACCACTTTTTAACTCAAGGTTGCTTTTCAAGGACAATTATTTTGTCCTCTTTAGTATCAAAAGTGCTGAAAATATACTAAACTTTAAAAGACCACTTACTTTATTATTGTCTATTGTACTTGTTTCATGCCTCCAAACACTGATATTTTCCTGATCTCAAAAGATGACCATGGAAAGCTTTAGAGACAACTAGTGATATTATTTTTCTTTAAATGCAATCAAATAGTTTATTATCTTAAATATCCCAGCATCATAGTTGTCCAGTTGTGCCACTAGGATTAATAATTACATTCTTTCTTTCATATGCGAGGACAACTGTGTCAAATGTTGTCTGTAGAAGAGCCCTTATAAGAGCTGTTGAATATTGTAAAAATGTATTCTCTTTACAAAGGTGTTAAGATTTGAAGAAACTATATGTAAAAATTAATGAAATAATAATCAAGGATCAGTTAAATAAACTTTTTATTCTTAAGACTACTAAAGATTTAAGGACTGTGAAAGATTTTCTTAAGGACACTAAGCATCTGGATAAGTTGAGCAATATTTAATACATGCATTACTTTTGTTGTATAATATTTTGTTATTTCTAGATTTAGTAATTGCATTTTTTCTTTGGTAATGGGGACTGAACAGAAGGCCTTTGTATTAAGCTACATCTCTGGACTATTTTATTTTATTTTATTCTTTCATTTCATTTCATTTTTTAAATTTTGAGACAGTCTAAGTAGCAATGTTGCCCTGACTAGGCTTGAATTTGAGATCTTACTAGTGTTATAGGCCTGAGCCACCAGGCCTGATTGTAATTGCATTTTTTACATGAATTATTTTTCTCTTTATCATTTAATAATGCCTTCCTCATGATTCTCAACATATATTTAAAACCCAACTTTGTACAGTCTAGTATGTTAGAATTTTTTTCATGTCTCTTGAGATTTTCTTTCTGGGGGTCTGTTTCAAGGTGGAATGACCGTTCTTGTTGTTATTTTTGATTTTCCATAGAGGTTTCCCTTTGACCTCTGAAGATCCCGTGGTTCTTGCGTCCTTATATCTTATATTTTTCTTGCCTCACTCTTCAGACCTATCCTCCAGATGACTATTGACATGGTGTGCACCATTTGTTCCATTGATCTAGGTATCAATCCTTTCACCTGTACTGTGGAACCTTGATTGCTAAAGCTTTTTAATATAAGTTGAAATAGGATTAACTAATTTGAATCTTTTTGAAGATGTTTTCTCTGTTCCATTCCCTTTAACTTTTTATATAAATCAAGTCACCTGTTTATATCTAGGAAATCTTGTTGGTTTGATGAACATAATTTCATTGATTTTTATAGATCGCTTTAAAGGTTAATGACATTTTAAAGGTGCTGTTTATCTCAATTAATAAACAATGGCATAACTGTTTTAGATTACTGATTACATTCACCAGTGTTTTATGACTTTCAGCATATATATTTCCCAGATACCATTATAATATTAATTTTATAGCTATTCTTTAAAAAATTTTGATGCTCTTGAATTTTCTTCTTTTTCTAAAATTTCAGTTTCAATTGTTCATCATATTTGTCATGGTTTAGATCTAAAATGGCCCCCCCAAGACTCCTATGTACAGAGATGGGACTTTTCAAGATACTTAGATTACAGGGGAGATATACTCATCACTGGATTAATTTCCTGATGCGTTCAGACCTGAATGTGCTGTTCGGAGATAGGATGAAGTGGGAAGAGGTGTGTTACTTGTGGCATGACTTGGGAGGGTGCATTCTTGTCCTCAAGTCTTCCTTTCTCTCCATGCTTCCTGGCTTCCATGGGGTGAGTATCATTCTTCTGCCTTGCCCTTATAACATCCGTTTTCTGCCATAGAGCAGCAGCCCATGGCCTGAACCCTCCAAAACCACAAGCCAAATTATATTTCTCCTCTTCTAAGTTGCAAATGTAAGGTATTTTGTCTGAGAGACAGGAAAGTAATGCAATATTGAAATTAAATTTATTTTTAAAATATTAATTTTTCATCCTGTACCTTTCTCAGTGTCTAATAATTATACTGAATAATAATAGGTTTTATTTGGCTTATTCTGATAGATGATAGATAGACCAATGATAGATAGATAGATGGATAGATTTTGACAACTTCCACCCCACCAATTACACATCTTTGCATTTCCCTTTCTTCTCTCCCTGATCCCTCTCTACTTAATGATGTCCTTTCTATTTTCATGTCATTTAAAAAAATTTTTTTTTCTTAGATTCCACATATGAGATAAAACAGTCAGCAATTGCCTTTCTGGATCAAGTTTACTTTGAATAACATGATGATCTGTAGTTTAATTTTTCTACAACTGACATAATTGTGTTCTTCTTTGTGGCTGACTGATACTCCATTGTACATATATACATTTTCTTTATCCTTTATATCTTGACAAGACCTAAGCTGATTCTTTAACTTGACTATGTTAAACTGTGCCACAATAAGAAGATATGAAGATATCTCTATGGTATACTGATTTTTAATTCCTTCAGATAAACACAAAAGAGTGGATCATATTTTAGTCATCTTTTTAGTGTTCTGAGGAATCTCCATGCTGACTTCCATAGTGGCTGTAGCGATTTTCATACTCACCAATAGTCAAAGGGTTTCTTTTTCTCCACATCCTCACAAGATTTCTTTTTCTTTTTTCTTGATGAAAGAAATTCTTTTCTTTTCTTTTTTTTTGTACAGGGGATCAAACTCAGGACCTTGCACATGCGAGGCAGGCGCAGTGCCACTGAGTTAAATCCCCAGCCCTTGATGATAGTAATTTTGATTGGAGTGAGATGGAATCTCAATATGGTTTTGATTTGCATTTTTCTAATGACTAAAAATATTGAAAAAAATTCTACATACATATTGGGCATTTGAACATTTTCCTTTGAAAAGTATCTGTTTGGTTCATTTCCTCATTTGTTTGCTTGATTATTTGTTCTTTGGGCACTAAGTTTAATGAGTTATTTATATATTCTGTACATTAAATATCTGTTGGATGAATATCTGGCAAATACAGTAATACTTTGGTTCACCAGTGTTTCTCTTTGTCAACAATTTGGTTCACAGCTACAAGTGTTCAGCAAAATCTTGCTTCGGCTCAGGAACCCTGCATCAAGTGATGAACAGGACGATGACCATCTTCCCCAGAATTGTGGAAGGAATTAAATTAGTGAACTGAGGTACCACAATATTTGTTCCTATTTTGTAAGCTGTACCTTCACTACTTTGATTCTTTTGGTATTCATAAGATTTTCAATTTGATGAAATACACTTGTTAATTCTTACTCTTATTTCTTGAGACAGTGGATTTCTATTCAGGAAGTTTTTACATAAACCTATAAGTGGAAATGGTTCCCATATGTTTCCTTCTAGCATTTTCAATGTATCAGGTCTAAGAGTTAGGTCTTTGATTCTACTTTTAGTTGAGTTTTTGTACAGGGTGAGAGATGATACTTCAGACCTGGTCATTGGCTGGGAGTTAATCTACTTGTTAAAGGGCTCAGTGATGGTTGAGTGGGTGTGGGCCGTGTGTAGGGAAAGTATATTCTCTCTTGGCTGGTGTGGAAATGTAGCTCACCTAGCAGAGTGTGTACCTAACATACTCAGTGTCATCCTTGAACCCTAACACCCAATAGAGAAAAGGAAATGAGTAAGAGCAACAGCAACAAAGGTGGTGAACCAGATATAGCAATAACAGGAACACCAAGTATCAACTATGAAGATTCACACCCTGACACTAGCAACCACAGGAAAAGTGGGGGCAGAAATAATATAAACTAAAATGTCTTAAAAGATGATAAAAATACAATAAATAAGTAAAAAAAATTTTGAAAGAGCAGATTTCCTCTATCATGCCCTTCCGTACCATTTCTTCTCTCCAATAAAAAATGAAGTTAAAATATTCAAGAAAGTGAAAAAAGAGAAAGCCAAAGAAATGTGGAAAGTGAAGATTAAAAGAAGAAAATGAAATGAAAAAGAAAGAAAGGAAGAATGAAGGAAAGAGGGAATAAAGAAAGAAAAGAAAAGAGAAATGGAAAGGAGGCAGGGAGGGAAGGAGGTAGAGAGGAAGGAAGAGAAAAAAAGATTGATTCTACTTGGGAATCCATGGCAGGAAGATTGAAAGTTCAAGGCCATTGTAGGCAACTTAGCAAGAAATGGCAATATAACTGAGTATTAAGTGCGTTTCCAAGTTAGTAGAACACACACACACACACACACACACACACACACACACACACACCACTCACACACATACTACAAAAAATAAAAGGAACAAAATAATGAGTAAAAATGAATCAAAGAATTTGACTATTAGAAGAAAAGGAAAGGGAAGCAAAAAATAAAATGAAATGAAATCAAATTAGAATAATAGAAGAAAATTTAAGGAGCAAGGAAAGTGAAGAGGTCTCTATTCCCAGAGCAACGGGCTCCGACTTGAGCCTCTCAGGGTGGCTCCTCAACATAGGAGCACGTTCCTGAGCTGAGCCCTTGGAGAGCACTGCCACACAGCCTCCGTTTCCGTGCCAACTTTGTCCACGGTGTTTCTCTCTTTTTCCCCTCTGTGTTTCCCTGCACCCTTGGTGATGCCACTGCGCTACTGCCAGGATTTGGGTTCAGAGCTGATGAGCTCCTGTCACCCTCCGAGCTGATGATGCCCTGATTCCTTGAGTTTTATCAGATCTTTAACTGTTTGACACTGGACTCCAGTGAATTCCGGGAGCAGCTGCTCTCCAACTCTTGTGATTCCCATTCATGGAGAAGCTGGGAAACTCTGCCTACTTTGCATTGCATCCATTGAATTCCCTCTATGAATCCCATAGTCTGCTAAACTTATTTATTCATTGTGGCAACTATTTGTCATAATTCTTTTACTTTCTATTGCAATCATAAGTTTGAATGAAAACAGTGATATTGTTTTATCTGAATATTACTTATTTTTCTCATCTTATTGAACTATCTAGGACTTTTGGTATGGCAATAATATGTTGGGAAGAAGTGGGGAAAGAGCACACCTTTACCATGTTCTTAATTCAAGCATGTGGACATATTCATTCCCACTAAGAAAATGTTGCAGGCATTTGTAGACGTCATCAAGGTAATTTCAGAGCACTGAAAACTGCTTCATTATGTTTCACAAAAGTGATGCAGAGAGAGTAACTTTACAAGAATCACACTGTTGCATTTTGTTGATGTTGCTGTGTTCTGTTGTCTGGGTACTTGTTTGTTAAGAAAGGGGAAGAGGAAGATTCACTGCACGTTATTCATTAAGCCTCAGTCTGAAGCAGTAATTCTTACCCTGGTTCTTGAGAATGTGGCCTTTTCAGAGTCTCTACTCCTTCTGAGGCTGCACTTCCTGTGTTCTTGTGAATTTTGTGTCTTTTCCTTCCACTAGCCTAATAGAGGCATTGATTGCCTCCCTTCCCTAAGGCTTTTATTCTCTATAGTACATGGAAGATAAGTGATGGATCAGTAGCTAATAACTTTCCTGCACCAGCTCTTATTAATTTTGTATTGGCCTTTGCTACAAGGGATGCTTTCTCAAGTTTTTATTAATATTTTTAGTGATCTTATAGCAAAGTTCATGGGGAAGACCCTGAAAGTACGTCCATTTGCATCTCTCATGGATTCTATGTTCTAGCCCATTTGCAGCACTGACCAATATTTTTTAATGCTCAGTTCGATAACAAGTCACATCAATGTTTTACTTCATCTGCTCAGATATCAACATAACTATCTTCTTTCACTTGTAAGTTTGTATTGATTTTGTACGTTTCAGTTTTCAGAGATTTCAGTTTTTTGTTTTTTTTTTTTGCAAATGCAGGTCTTCAATGGGTTCAAAAACCAGTAAATAATGCACCTTTCCCAGGTAGACTTTGCATTGCTGTTGTTTTTACAAGGGTAAAAAATGTTCTTTCCAGATTTATGTACTTTATGCAGACAAAACAAGTCCTTTGACTCCATTTTTTTGGACCAGGGATCGAACTCGGATCCTTGAGCTTGCGCAGCAGACGGCAAAACCACTGAGCTAAATCCCCAGCCCTTGACTCCATTTTTAAGAGATATTTTTGTTTGAATACAATGTCCCACAGTAACAAATATTTTTATTTTGCATTTGCAGTATTTTTAGATGACACTGTTTTTAGTCTTACTAATCCTGGATAAAATATCATGCATGCTTCTTCCTCTGGGTCATAACATTTTCTTTTCCTGATTTTCTCTTTAGTAATGGAAACAGTTATGACTACTTATGACATATTGAGATTCTTGAGTCTGAGGGTTTGTAATTTTGATCATGTTGTGAAAATTAACTATTATGTTTCTGAACAATATTTGTATGTGCTCCATAATTCTGAAACTCTGACTACATGTATACTAGATATTTTTTCACAAAACAGATAGATTGAAATTTTCTTTTTTTTCCAGTATTTCTTCCATATGTACTTAATTTTTAAGAACTTTTCTTTACACATCTCAAAGTTTATTGACACTTTATTCTGTAGTCTCTCATCTGTTTTTCCAATATAGAGTAAACTTCCCTTTGGGTACTGTGGTATCTCTTGATATTTGATTTGTTATTTTCCTATCTTTCATTTGTATCCTCATGATGTACATATTTTCCTTTTTCATCTGTGTGCATATTTAGAATTTTCCTAAGAAGACAGTTAATGTCTTTGATAATTCTATCATTTTTGTTGTTTCAATTTGTGTCTTTGCCATAGTTTTTCTATTTATAGATTAGATACTTGTGCTTTGTCTCATGTATTGGATCCCAGTTTATAAATTTTCATCATGACATCCTAGATTTTGTTTCACCCTATTAAATAATCTTATACTTTGCACTGGCAGATAGTTGAGTTACTTGTAGGTCAGGTTACTCATTTTGAATTTTGTTGTTAAGTTTTAACTGACCACAGCTAGAGTGATTTAGTCTTATTCCTAAGGCATGACACTTCTAGAGTATTCCAAAAGGTATTAAACCATGATCTCTTTCTTGAAGCTTATGAGAATTTCCATAACTTCCTGATCCCCATAATTTCTGAAAAGTGACTGTACTGTGGTACATGTATGGATTCTTTTTTCCCCTGAAGGTGGAATAAGACTAATATACAGCTTTTGTGGAGAGTTGGTAACTTTCATGATGGGACACCTTCATATATAAAGCAAAGAGTATATACTCTGTCTAATTAATAATAATAATAATAATAATAGCTGACCTTTTTAATCTAAAAAATTTCAATCTCAAATTTTATCTATTTATTTTGTAGTACTAGGACTCAAAACCAGGGGCACTCTACCACTGAGCTATATCCCTAGCCTTTTTTATTTTGAGACAATTTAGGACCTCCCTGAATTGTCCAAACTGGCCTCAAATTTGTAATTCTTCTGTTTCTGCCTCCCAAGTAGCTGGGATTACAGGTGTGTGGCACTATGCCTGGGCTAAAAGCTTCAGTGTTTTTGTTGGAATGAGACCATTGGGCCTGGTTTTAAATGTTCTTTTCTTGTACAGTCTAGAAAAGTATTCTGAGCTGAAAGCTAGGGTGCTTCTTAGACTCACTTTATTTATTTCTTTTTTTTCTCCAAGATCTCAGACCAATATTCTTTGGGTTTTGTTGTTGTTGTTGCATGAACAATGTGGTTTAATATATTTTTCCAGTTATTTTATAAGATTCTCATGGCAGAGAACAGAAATTGTTTTCCACCACAAAATGTGTTATGAAATCAATCCCCAGTTAACAAAATAACAAAAGCTGGAAGAGAGGAGAAATTTTTTTTTCTGCTGTTCTTTGCAGTGAGGTGCTAAAGCAAGAATTAAAGCATTTTCAAATACTGAAACCCTAAAAAGCACAATGTCTGTTATAAAAACTTGAAATTAGATTATTTTGTGCTAAGCAATATATGTACTGATTTGATGCATTTAGTAGTTTACAGTGTGTACATTCACTGTAACATGATCTCACTACTATTTCTGTTGCTGTTGTTGATTTTTGTAATCAAGAAATGCTCACATTATTCTCTGAGACACAGAACAAGTAAGATATTTATAATTCATTTTCAATAAAATACCTCCTTTCTCAAATATGCAATTATTTCTTTTCTTAATTCTGATCAAACATTTATTACAATAATATTTTTTGCTTAAAAAGAGTGAAGTCACTCTTTGTGCATACAGAAATAATCTTTAATATTTAAAGAAAAGCATAAAATCCAGTCATTTCATTTGTAGACAATCACCTTATATTGTTTAGATTAATAAAATTGTGTTTAAAATCTGGATTATGAATTTTTTCTTTTAATTGAATTTAGTAGCCCTAGAGAAACTCCTATATATTATCAACTGTAATCTACCAGGGTTCATAAGTTCAAATGCACTTAATTTTGTATAACTATTTGTTTTATTTTAAATGTTTTCAATACCTAATTCATGATATTACAGAAAGCAGTCAGACAACAAAATGATATTTTGAGTATTTGCAGAAGTTATGACAACTTTCTATCACAAATTTGATGACTTTTATGTTAGCAAAACAAAGATCAAGTTATAAAAGTTAAAATAGAAACATTGAAATTAGTTTTGCAAAGGTATGCAAAATTTTTCCCATTTACTTCACTACATATTTTTATTATGTCTAATGTGTCAAACTTTTAAAAAGCGACCTACATTCTATCCCCAGTACCAAAAAAAAATGAACAACAAAAAAATTCTTTTGCAAAATAAATAGTACCTTCATAAAACAGTGCCAGAGTGTCTATATGCTATATTTTCTCAAATGATTTAAGATTCATGAAGATAGGAATCAGTCTACTGTGATTATTAATATTTCACACTGAGATAGAAAAAAATCTTTGCTCCTAATGGCCACATCTTAATATATAGAGAGCAATATTTATTGAAAGAGTATAGTTCATTGAACATTATTTTAATTCTAAGAAAGTTCACGCAAATCATGAATTTTACACTTTTCCTGTAATCTATTTTTATAGCTGACACATTTACATCTAAAAAAGGTAGAAACCTTGCCTGATATCACTAAAGGAAAAGAGCAATTTACCTAACATTAAGGGGTCTTTTTCACTATATCTGGAGTAATACTATTGTAATACAGTGAGAAGACTGTCTGAAAAGCATGTTCTTTATAAAATTTTTCAAAAATCCAGTTCTATATGTTCACATAATGTTTCTAAAGTAAAATTTTTTGGAAAAAATAGATAAAATATATTTTGTATACCTATATGAAAATATATAAATCTGTATCTCTTTATATTTATTCCTACTCAGATTTAGCTACCTAAGTTTCTACTTTCCCTCCATCTATATCATAATTTCCCAGTGAGCATAAAAGATTAAATATTCTTATATCTCTTTTGCCTTTATTGTGTTACTGGAGTGGCAAATGTTTTGTTCTATGCAGCCTGCAATTATTCTATTTAGAGGTTTTTGTCTCATAAAATTATTTTTCTCTGATAATATTCAGAAGAAGTGTTTCAATTTTAAGTAACCAATCTTTATTTAAAGATATATGTTAGAAAAGCTTTTTTTTTCAGTTCTGGGCAAATATAAAACACATCTCTATGAGTACCTTTTCTTTTTGAGTGATATAAACACTGACTAACAGAAAACCTTTACAAATAGTAATTGACAACAATGCAAATAGGGAGGGCTGAAGGGGTTGAAGGGAGGGCAGGAGAATGGGGAAATAATAAGAATCAAGGGCTCTTGTAAAGGTTCAAACTCCCAATGATGAATGGCCTCATATTGTATACCTAATATGTACCAATAAACTTAATGAATAAAAAAATAAAGACAACAATAATGGTTATATATCATACACTGTATTTATAACACTGGGTAACTTAGTATATGTTTGTGTGATCTCTCATTGCTTTAAACCCCACAAAAGCATCTCATCACCATGCCCTTGTGACTGAAAGCATAAATTTAATAATATTATCATTTTTCTTGGCTATAGCAATTTTACAATAATGTTACAAATCTTGCTGCAAAAGATTGTGAATGGTACATTGTATTATTGTCTAAAAATTATGAAACCACAAACCTATTCTGACTTAACAATGTAAAATCATTTTGAATACCAACAGTAAGTGATTTCCATAGTTTTAAACATCTAATTATTTTCACAATATTTTTCATACACTATTATAGTTTCTAATTTTATGTCACTCAGGAATACATTTTCCAAAAATCAAGTTTGAGAAAGAAGTTATGGAATGGTTAAATGAAGCAAAAGGATTTCAATTTTATTTAAAATTTCACACTTACAAAGTTTTAAGGTCTATTTGAAGGAATTTCTTAATATTTAAGAGAACTAGGTGCTCAGCCAGCCATAAAATAATGCTCCAAGGATCATTACCTGGTCCTAGACATGGGTAGATAGTTTCTTCTGTGCACAGACACTAGAATTCCCTAGGCTATTTTTCAACAGGGCATAACTAGGATGAAGCCCTCCAGCCTCCATATGATGCAATATGCTGATTACGGAGGTTGTGCTAATAATTACCCTCCAGAGGACAGAGAGGTGACTATTGTTTTGACACATTTAAAGGCCCTAAACTCCGAGTATCTCCATCACTACCAAATAAATGTTATAATCATTAAAAAAATGAAAAAGCCACATCCAAAATCTCTCTCTTCACTCTCATCCTAAACACCAACTCAATACTAACATATCTGTATCTATTTTATGCACTGATAACCTGTATTGATATATTAGAAATTAATCTAGTAACATCAATTTTTATTTAGTTTTTAATTTTTAAAATTTTTAATATGTTACCAAAATCTTATTTATCTGGTATTTACCTTTGGAGTGTATCTGGCTTGACTGAAAGCTCTCTTTGAAATCAATTCATTAAATAATCATAGAAATTGAAACTTCTATATTTTGCAGCAAAATAGATCAGTCATTTACATAGTTAAATAACTATTATAGGTAGTGTGAGGAATATTGTTATAAACATATGAGAAAAAAGAAAATGTGATGTCTCTCTTATTTTTTTACAGTCCTTATTATCTCCTACCTAGAGTGTTTTGAAATTGATGCCATTAAGTCCTCTGCACTCTTTAACTTAGTGATTGTATTTACTTCCTCTGTCTAAACTCAAAAACAAACAACAATTTAAAAAATTCCAACTTCTGTTTCTGTGGGAACTGTGATTCTAAACCTTTCCATGAAGTAAATCTGGTTTTGGGGATGTTTTATAGTTATGTTGAGATATCCACTTTAAATTTAGACAGAAGTGAGAGATAATAAACAGGAAATTAGTTCTAGCTGAGTAGGTAAAGCTATAAGAAGGCATATATTTATGTCTCTGTATGTCTTTCAGAATGTATCAACATATATTTAAGATATTAACATATTAATACATTTGAATATATTTAACTTAATATTCTATAAAAAATTAAATTGGAAAAGTTAATTGTTTTTTATATGATTATTATCCAAAATGTGCTAAAAAAAAAAACAGGTGAAAGACTTCAACAGATGTCAAATGAAGCAGTTTACTAAAATGGCTAATAAACATCACTAACTTTGTGGAACATAAAGGAAAGCATCAGAGAAATAAAACTATATAATACTATAAGTTGAAGATCAAAATAGCCAAAGTTTAAAAAGAATTGGCAATCCTGAAGTTGGCTAAGTTATGGAAAACTGAATTATCATACACTTCTATGAGAGTGTAAATTGGAACCATTCCTATAGGCAGTAGTACGGCAGTGTCTAACATGTTGAACATTTATGCATATGCTGTGATGTATCAGGTTCTTTCCTGACTATATACCAACAAAAATTCACACATATATGCTACACAAATGCATAAGAATGCTCATATCAGCATTATGTACAGTAAATCAATTCCAGATAAAAGAAATGTGCAACAACAATGGAAAGGATAATGTACTATAATCATACTCTTTAATGATACTCTTCAATGAAACTCTTCAAAGAACATGAGCTCTTACTCTACATGACAACACAAATGAATTTTCCAAACATTCAGAAAAAACTCAAGCAAATTAATGTATCTCTTACATTTCTATTAAATTCAACTCTGAAATAAGCCAAAAATGTCAGTAGCCTTCAAAGCAAGAATGGTGGTTATGTTTGTGTGGTTTTAAAAAAAGGGTATTAAAGGACTATGGCTAATGAACTTCCAAGATGTTGGTAAATGTTTATTCTTGATCTAGACAGAGCTTTCACAGATAGGATCAGCTTATGATAGGTCAACAAACACCGTACTAACACCACTCTTTCTTATATTTCGATAAAAATCTTATTTGAAATGGAAGTCAATTTAGCATATATGGTTCCTACTTTCTTAATGCCTACAATCTAAGCAATCTCCATTATTAAGCCAGGTTTTATAAAAATAAAATATTTTCATAATAGTACTCATAGACCCTATCCATTTTTATCTTACTTCCACTCACACTGTACAAGAGAATTTACTTTGAGCTATAGACATCATTTTTAGAATGATTGCTGAAATATTAGACATTTCATTTTCCTTAAAAAGGTAGAAATTTTGCACCCTCCACTGTAGAGAACTTAAAATTTTGTGTACTCCAAAGGAATAAAAATATTCACATACTTCCAAAAGCATAAAATCATGAAATAAATTGAAAATCAAACTTTCCTTCATCATTTAAAAGGTGCTAATTGATACCCCAAAACATTTCATATCCATGCTTATTTCAAAAGTACACATGACTGTAAAATGCAGACTTTGAAATATTATTGATTTCATGTTTAAAATAATATGCTGAGCTGGGAGAGGTGGTGCATGCATTTAATCCCAAAATTGTGGGAGTCTGAAGGAGGTCCTATCTCAAAATAAAAAATTTAAAAAATGAAAAACAATTCATAATATACTTCATTGTGAAGGCCATGGGTTCAACTTCTGGTACTGCAAAAAGGCTTTTTTTTTTTTTGCGGGGGGGGGGTTTGTCAAACTCAGAGCCTTTCCATTAAGGTATATCTTCCCTCATCCTACCTTTTTAAGTTTGAGACAAAATCTCACTAAGTTGCTATGTTGCTCAGACGGAGCTCCAATTTGTCAATCCTCCTGCCTCAGTCTGCCAGAGTTAGGATCGTACACCACCATTTCCAGCTTACCAATATCTTATTACATTGCATACTATATGTAGGTCATGAAAAACTTTTAAATTAATACAATATCCAAGGATTTTAAGAATCTATAATTTAAGGTCATTATAAACACAAATGTATTAAAATAATTTCATTGAATTAATCTACATTTGCTGATGAATTTGATAATACATAATTACACAAAGACATATTACAAAAAAGAATTACAAAAATATTACAATTATAAATGAATTAAAATAAACAATTTTCCATGCTGTGGTTTTTTAAATTTTTTTTTTTTTTTTTGTACTGGGGATTGAACTCAGGTCCTTGCACTTGTAGGACAGGAGGCAGTGTAGTTTTTAAAATCTTTATAGCAAAAATATTCTGATAAAAGAAATACAATTATTTTTATTCACTCATTTAACATTTTTTCTCAATTTGGCATATTTAAAGTGCTTACAAAGATCAAGATTGAATACTGGCCTATTAAAAACAACTTTAGATTATAAAATCCTCTTTATATCATCAAAACTGCATATCAAATATAAAATTGTGACCATATGGGCCATTATACTGGAATATGTTTTTCTAATCTTTCTCTGACTCATTCCTCTCATTTGAGAAACACAAAGTATAAATAAGCTAAAGAGAAAAATAAAAGGCAGATAATAGAAAACTGTGATATAAATAAAGAGTAAATAAAAGACAGTAGGAGACAATGAGATAGATCTTTTGCATATGGGAAGGGAACCAAGAGAAGGAGGGAGGGAAAAAGAAAAGAGGAAGGAGAGGGGAAGGGAAAGAAAAAAGAATTAAGATGTGTTATGTACACATACCCACTCCCCATGATGAATATAATCATTATGTACTGCAAACATGTACTAATACAAATTTAAAAAGTAATGTTTTCTGTTAGATTTTTTTGTCTTATTTTTGGAAGTTAACACAGTTTAAATTTTAGTCTTTTCCTATGTAATCATGGGGGAAATTATAATATTATCACTTTGGCTGCATTTCTGTAGATTCTTGAACTCTGTAGCAATTCTCTACCTATTTCAAAAACTCAGTGGACCATTTTTACTATCTCACTGGAGGAGCAATATCCTTTTTCGCTTTCAAGATCCATTTCTTTAAGAAGCACATTCCAGCAACCATTTCTACACTATTGCAGCACACTATTTGACTGTAGCCCATAGGGAGGATTTCCATGCTTCAAACACAGTACAATATTTAAATTAAAAATAAAACTTTTAAAGCTTGAAGGGACTAGAGAAGCTTGATTGTGACCACCACTTTGAACTAGATATTCTGACAGAGTACCCATTTCTTCTTTTAAAGCTTCATTTTCTGTTACAATATAATCCAAGCTATTCAAGTATGGATTGAATCTCATGCTCCTCAGAAATCTAGTTTTTCTTTTCCAAATTCGTAACTCCCATTTATGCCAAATACTGAAACATACAAAGAAACTTTCTCTACGTGGTTAGTACAGTGAGTTCTTTAAAATAAGATACTATGTGGAATAAATGACTAAAGCAGAGTGTCAATACATTTCTTCAAATAATTGTCAAGTTTTTCTATTAGCAATAGTTATGTTCTATATAATGGTGAAGTAAGCAAAAATAAAGAAGTATTACTAACATCAGGATATAGGAACACAAAAAATGTTATGCTCTGCCTTATTGATCAGGATTGTTGCATTGTCACTGTGATTTCTATTTCTTAATTTTCTGTATTATGCTCTTGTTAAATAAGATTAATATAAAGAAAGAAAAATTTTAAAGGTATAAATTCAACATAAATATTACTATGGACAACAACAATTTTACTATAAATGACCTTTCTCTCTTCTACTTTTCTTTGTGTCAATAGAGGATTTTCATTCTTCTATAAACCACTCAGTATTTAATGAAATTTAAATTAATACTGCTGTAACTACTTGTTATTTTTGCTTTGTAATCGATAACAAGATTTTTCCTGCCATCTTTTGATTTTTCTATTTATTTATATCCATAGAAAGTACAAAAATACTTTCAATATTTCCAAAGAAAGATATAGAGAGCTCATGATTAATCATAGCTCTATCATAGATCATGATTATGCTACCAAAATTGAGATTAATTGTACCATTTTGAGTCACTTAGATAAGATTTGATTTATATAATTATTACTTGATGAAATAAAATTAATTATATAATTAAAGGCTTTTCTTTGAAGGAAAACTTTTCATGAAATGTTTCATTTAAGGAAATCCATTATGTTGTATAAATTATCATATTATTGGAAAGGGATATTGCATAATTGTTGAAGGTTTTGTTCTCAATAATTTGTGAAATTGTATCTTAAGAAATAGTAGGAAAGAACTATATATTAACTGTAGCATGAACATTGTGTAAATGATGTAGTTATATTACTGATATGATATGGAACACTTCCTTGTTGTGTTGAGTTTAATATGTAAAGTGAATATAAAGTTATAATTAGTATATTTAATCCTGTAAAAATGATGGTAAGTTACATCAAGAGAAAGTTGATATAATAATAAGAAATTCTCCAATTAAATTAATTGTTAGGGTTAAAGCAAGATTAGTTAGGCTTGATAAGCTTCATCATAATGCCATTAGAGGAAAAATGATTATACTCCTCAAACTGTAGCATGAGAGGACTCAGAGAAAAAAAAGATGTTTGATATCTCACAACAGTCCTGTGATGGAAGAAGAATGCAGAGAGATCTTTATGGTTACAAGAGTAGGTATTTTTTATGTGATCTCTGAATTGCAAATAACTATATACTAAAAACTAGTTACCACGTTACGTTATTTGATACATAATAATTATAAATGTGATTTGAACTGAAGTTTTTTTAAAACACAGTTTGTTAACTATAAGGCAAATTAAAAAACATATTTAAATGTACTGTTTTGCATTCCACAAAAATCTCACAAATCTTTATGCTTGCTTATACTGTTAACTTTTTAAAATTTTTAATTTCTATTTCAATATGGTACTGAATGATAAAATAGTTTCAGAAACCACTGATACTTAGAAAGTTATTTTTATAGTTGTTTCCATGTAAACAAGTCATATTTTCCAGGGTTGAGAAATGAACTTTTCTTGTTCACTGTTAAATAGATCTAATTTTAAAGATAATTTCTTCATATTTGGGATGTCATGAATGTTTGAGCGATTGACTTTAGAAACCTACCATATTTTACAGTGAGACTTTATTTTTCATTTTTACGTCCTATTTTAGAGTTCCTATCAACAGTGAGGTTTATTACCTCGATGTTGATCAGGACATCCTACTGGTGCAACTCCTATTAAAAATTCCTTTGTTCAACAATTAAAATCCTATATGATCTGAGTTCAGACCGGAGTAATCCAGATCAGTTTCTATCTCCTTTTATATTTAGGACTACATATAATACAGGTAGATAGTAATAAAAAGTAAAAAGTGCTCTTCTATGAAAAAACAAATTTTATTACAAAATGATTAGAGGATAATAGTAGTTAATACACTGTATACAATGATCTTAAAAGAATGGCCAAAATGTCAGAGTAACTCAGAGACAAAAAGGCTCTCTCACAGAAAAAAGAAACAAAGAGATAATAGTACAACACTTTTTTTTTAATGAGTAAAGAAAAGCTAGTACTTTAAATGAAAAAATTAAATATAAATTAAATATATAATTAAAATGAAAAAAATAAATTAATATATAATAAAAATTATATATTAAAATTTATTTGAAACAACAGAATAGAGAATTGAGGGGATTATTTGAACTTCTTCCTATTCTTATTTATCTATCTTATATTTTGTTCTTTATTTATATATGTATATATTTTGAGCTTCTCATATAAGTACCATGTAATATTTAAGCTTTTGTGTCTTATTTCACTTATATTATGTCTCAAGTTGCATCCATTTGCCCATGAATGCCCCAAGTTTTTATCTTTATTATGGTAGAGTAGTACTCTATTGTATATAAGTACCACATTTTCTTTATCCATTTGTTGATAGACATATTCTGTTTCCAAAATCTAGTTATTACAAAATGTGCTGCTATAGATATGAGTATGCATGTATCCTTGAAATATGATGACTTTAACTTTAGTAACATAACCAGAAGGCAGATATTCAGGTAGAATGGAATTAAAATTTTTAGTTTTTTGAGATATCTCCACACTGATTTCCATAGTAGCTGTAATAGTTTACATTCCAGTGAGTAATTTAGAAGAGATCCTTTTTCCCCACACTCTCACTAGCATTTGTTGATATTAGATTTTTTGATGATAGGCATTCTTTCTGGGTTAAAATGGTATCTCGATGTAGTTTTAATTTATATTTATCTTAAGCCCAGCGATGTTGAACTTTTTTTCAAATGTCTGTTGGCCATCTATACTTCTTCTGAGAATTATCTATGAATTTAAGTTGCCTATTTTTGTTTGCGCCTTTTATTTTGAGGGTCTAATTTTATAATGAAGCTTTAAAATTTGGAAAACATATAGTACAAGACTAAAAAGTACTCTTCCAGTTTGCCCAAAAACCTTACCTTAATAGAAATTGGTAACTCATATTCATTGACTCATACAATGCTATATTCTTTTATTTAAAAATATTCTCTACCCTAGGTCACTTAAAACAATCATCTGGATTAAAATTCTTATCATACCAGTACAGTATTTTGATGATTTGTTCATGGCTGTTTGCTAAATAAGACAATTCCAGGATTTGTCAGCCTCTAATCAACAAGTATTTTTATATCTTGGTACTTATCATTGTTTCTTTTTACAAAAGAAGCAATCTATAAAAGATTGTTTAAATGGATATATGAGAAAAATAATGCCTCTGTAATGAACCTACAATTCTAGAGATTTGAACTGATCCTGTTTCCCTCATTTTCTGAAAGTATGTGGCTTCCCTAAATTCTAACTCCAGAACCTATTGTAGTCAGATCCAGTAGGAATAACTAAGTATGGTATTCATCTCACCATAACATAGTTTCTCTAATTTACAATATAATTCATGACACTCAAATTCAAATTCTATTGATTTTAGAGTAAATATAAATCCCAATATGATTAAAGTATTCTTGGATTATGCTATATCAGTAATACCATTAATATCACACTCAAATGTGTCTATATTTGATAAATAAATTATGTAGTAGCACTAATTATTAATATAATATTAAGGTAATGTTAATATTTACATATTCAATTGTATCTTTGGGCTAAATCTGAACATAAATGTATAAAAGTATCACATAAGTAAGAGGCATCTAATATTATGGAAATAGCAAGTGCTTTAAAATTATTCAGAACTTAGGTCAAATGCTAGCTTGTTGTACACTACCCATCTGGCTTGGATATCCTCTATGGTATGTTATACTTAGGGCAGTAAAATGAGTCTTGAATTGATATGTTATCGTGAAGATTTAGTCAGGAATGTATCAAATACAGTAGCAAACATTAGATGTTATTTCAGTTATTTCAATAATATTTTAAAAGAATAACAATAAGTGTAATATTTTAGACTATTTATAGCACTGAAAAACTGTTCAACAACTTAAATGAAAACAAGACTTACTGCTTTGGTAGAATCCATTTTGAAGTGAAATTAACAGTTGCTTCACTTATCACAGCAAGGAATTCAATTTGCTAAAAATAACAGAGAGGGACCTGCTGTATTCCTAAGATGTATATTGGATCAATTGAAACAAATTGACTTAAAATGTCTGCAATGCAGTAGTCTGCTAATTTCTCACAATTTCTTATACAGCATTTTCCCCTTATTTTTAAACAAAGCCTTAGATTTTCTTCAGAAATAAATTTTCATACTTGACATAACATCACACTGTGTTCTGAAAAATTATACTTTAAAGAAAAACAATTAAAAATGGCTCTACATGGAAATTTCTACACAGTACTTTTTATTTATTATGATGTAAAAGTTTTCATTTATAACATATACATATTTACAAGTAGCATATAACAACACAAATGAAATTCTAATAAAATTGAAATGGAGATTCAATCTCAAAATACTTTTAGAAAATGTTTTGAAATTGATATTAATGAAACTTCCTAATAAATTAAAATATTTATATATTAATTCTAATTTTTTTCTATCAGAAGTTGTAAAAGGTAGCAACTTTTAGGGTATGGACAGTGACTGATAGTGTACCTCCTGAGTAAGTTTCTCCTTGCATGTTCTATTTTTACATAAACTTTGTCTTCTTAAACTGCATATTTTATGTTATGCTGATAATTTTAACACCAAATTCCTCTATAGACAGAAAGAAATAAACATTCTATATGAAATTATATGTAAGGGAGACAGGAAGTTATAGAGTGTGTGAGTCTGGTTCACTGGAGATTTCAAAGTTAAAGGTAAGTTTGCAAATTTCACATATTTAAGGATCGCTAAAGCAAAAATATTACAATATTGTACTTAAAAACTAAGTAGGAACAGAGAAGGAAAAAGTAAATAAGCTCTAACAGGGTATATCAATATTTAGCTTCTATAAGAGGACAGTGTGTGAATAAACTTGAACAAACTTAAATGGAATGGGCTGGATGTATAATTTCTGTTTAGAATGTAAAGAACTTGAAATCCTCAGTCTCATGCCTGATATGAATAAATTGACAATCAATTGACTTTTCTCCTTCCAATCTGAAAACTGAGCTTGAGAGCAAACCATCACCCTTAAATCCAGAAAGAAAGTCTTACTTACACAGACACAACCAAGGTCTGACTACTTGAAACAGAAGTTTGTGTTCAAGCGAAATTAAATGGAAGAAATACAGCAGTGGGAATTTTGACAAATAACTGGACACTCAAGAATTAAAAAAAAAAAAATCAGACCTGGCAGGGACTGCTGTATTATTCACTTTACCCCCAGAAACTCCAATATATTTTCATACTGAAGATCTGAGAAATATCTTCCAATCTTCAGCAAGAGAACATTAGTTACTGTAAAATACATCTAGAGTTTCTCTAAAACAAAGGTTTGACTTGTAGAAGAAAAGGCTTCCAGAACCTAATCCTTGGTGAGGTAAGTGCATTCCTCCCATGCTAGCTCACTTTGCCCTTCTATCTGATTTACCGAGGCCGGGAACAAAATCTATGGGGGCCAGTAATTCATTGAAATAATTTGAAAATACTGTAGCCAGAGAAGGGAATAAGGCACTGAGAAGATTTAAAAGAAAGATTTTACCTCTGTAGAAACAATTATGAAGATTATAACCTTAAAAATGAGGCTTACCAAATTGGGGAGGGACTGATAGAAAGGAGGAAATCCCTCCACAGTCTGAAGACCAGAATCAAAAATGACACAGGTATTGTTAGGGATTATTCGAGAAAGAATTTAAAATAATTATAATTAATATACTAAGGGGTCTATTGGACAATTTAGGCATCATGCATGAACAAATAAGTAATTTAAGCAGAGAAATAATAAGTCTAAGAACCCCTGAGAACCAAAACATAATGCTAACAACTAGGAAAAAAACAGAAGTGAAAAATATTTTAGACGAGTTCTTCAGTAGAAGTGACAAAACTGGAGAAAAAGCCAGTAACTTTGGAGGTAAGTCAATAACTTTTAAAAGGAAAAATAAATGAAAAAGAAAGAAAAAGGTGATGGGAGAAAAAATAATTGTGGATAAATTAAATGCTGTAACATATTCATAATTGGAATATCAGAGAGAGAGAGAGAGAGAGAGAGAGAGAGAGAGTAAAAAGAGAAAGACACAGAAGAAATAATTGAAGTAATTGTAGCTGAAACGTTGCCAAAAGTAATGAAAGTCAGATACAGAGAATATCAAATAGAATTATTTTTTTTAAAAATGAATGAATTAAAGCACTCAAATAAAATGACAAGAAATAAAAGTAGAAATAAGAAATTAGTCATAAATATAAAGACATTTAATGCTCTTGGATTGAAACTTAAATTAAAATGGCAGTACTCCCCAAATGTGTACAGTTTCTATAGATACAATTGTATTTATAGTCTCAATACAATTTATGTGAAATCCCAGCTGCCATGTTTTTAGAAATTGATAAACTGATCCTGATATTCATCTACAAATTCAATGTAGTCAGAATAGCAAAAACAATATTTACAAAAGAATAAAATTGGAGGATGTAACATTTCCCAATTTTCAAAATCACCTCAAATAAATAGTAATTAAGCATGTGTGATATTGTCAACAGATACATAAAGAGATCAATGGACTGGAGCAAAGAGTCAAAAAGTAAACCTATGTAGTTTTGGTCAATGAATTTTCAAAGGTTTATAAAGCAATTCAAAAGAATATTAACGTTTTTTCAACAAATAGTAAGAAGACACCTAAGCATTCACATACAAAAGAATGAAGTTGGTTTCCCTGCTTCATAGCAAAAAAAATTTACTCAAAATTGATCAAAGAAATAAATGTATGAGCTAAAATATGAAACTAAACAAAAAAGATATGTTATGACCTTATATTAGGCAATGGATCCCTAGCTCTGCTACAAAAAAATAAAGCATCAATGAAAAAAATTCAGCTGGACTTGGCCAAAATATAAAACTCTATTATTTTAAAGGGCACTGTCATGAAAAGTTGTTACACGGGATGGAAGACAATATTTGAAACTCATATAAATAGTATTAAGAATAAAGAACATGTAAAGAACTCATAAATCTGATCAATGAAAATACAAAAAATCCAACAAAAAAACAAATGAAAAATGGAATAGGAATTTTTCCAAAGAAGAGACAAATATGGTAAAAAAAAAAAAAAGTACTTGAAAATATACATAACTTCATTAATTTGGGCAAGTTAATATAGGTCATTTTCAAAAGGAAGGGAAACCACAACAGAGAGGGAGGAGGGAATTAAGGGGAAAGGGAATAAAAAAAAATTTCAATGTATTATGTACATCTACCAACTACCTGTGAGGAATATGATCATTACATCCTCCAAATATGCACCAATAAAAATTAAAATTAAAACACAAGAAACCATTTCAAACCTACTAGAATAGCTATAATATATTTTTACAAGAAAATTAATGTTGGTGAGTATATGGAGAAACCAGAATCTACATAAGACTCATGACAATACCATAAAATGATGAAGTCACTTTGGAATACTTTTAGGCAGCTTCCTAAAATGTTAATCATAGAGTTACCATATGCCCAGAAATCTTTTTCAAATATAATGGTTGAAAAATCTATACATACATTAAACTTGTACACAAATATTCAAGGTGGCATTATTTATAATTGCCCAAAATGGACACAGTTTCCCCTAAAACCAATCAATCACCAAAGGATACATTAATAACAATCCCCTTGGCTCTGAATCGTTTTAAGGGAAACAGGTGGGTATAGAAAAAAGACATGAAGACTTACTACCTCAACATGTAGTTAGAAAGTCTACCCAGAAAAAAGGTGTTCCTAAATGTTAAAAATGAACTTTCTAATGTGCCAACTATGGTCATAATTATCATCATCTGATTTTTTTAGTGCTAGGGATCACAAACAGACTTGTGCAAGCACTTAACCACTGAGCTACATCCCTGGTCTTTGTTCATCAAATTTAATAAATTGTTTTTCTCTGTTAATAAGTCAGTCCCTTTTCAAGACCCAATAAAAAGAACAGGGAACTCTGCTTTCATTTCTTCACCTTCCAGTCGATATCTTGTAAATCCAAATGAAATTTCTCTCTCATGCTAGGATGTCTGTATTTGTTCTCAAAGCTAATCACTCAGATGTTTTCCTGTTCTATTATGTGTTGCTCTTCCTTGAAACATTAATGAAATTTAAAAATCGAGTTAAATGACAAGATTTACACTTATTTCTTTTAAGGATGCAGTTAAGAAATGGGCTCAAGCCATAAGAAGCAATAACTTTTCCTTGTACATTAAACATTTTCTTGATGTATTCTTTTATACAACCTATAAAATAGAACTACAGGCATGGGTTTACAAATATTTCTTCCCTAGTAGACTCTTGATGTATCTTTTAACTAAAATGTCTGGCAATGAATTACCTTACTAGAGAGTTACTAAAGTCTTTTTAAAGTAGTTTAGCACAGGCATATTGAGTATTAGGATGCAAACAGCTCTGAAGGCATAGCTACAGAAATAGATCATATTATTTTAGAATTATTGTTTAAATCCTCCACCTTCTACTGATAAATGTGGGAATAACATTTATTTAATAGCTAATTGAGATATTTATGTGACGATGTATCTGAAATGACAGTCATGCATTGTGACATGTAGTAGGTACAACATTAATGGCAGTTTTTATGGATGAAGAGACATTTGACAATATTTTAAATATTATAGAGATCAACTTAAATTTATTGACTGCACTGTGATTAATTTTAGTTAAAAAAAACTTCTTTTATGATGGCTTAAACTCACTATACAAAATAGCTTATTAGTTCAAATGATTTAATACTGTTAAATCATCAAAAGTAATGATTCTCTTGTCTAGACTTTTAAAAATGAGTTTTCCTCTGTTTTCAATACTTTATAATGGTATTATAATGAATGCTTTATAAAATAAAAATTGAAGGGATGTTTACTTTTTGATAAGTTAATAAGGCCGATTTTATTTAAAGGGGCTATGGTGATAGGTATAGGTACCCCCACAATGGGCTCCTGCAGTGAGGGAGGGGGATTGAAGAGAACTCCTAAGGAAGTTTTTTTACCAAGTTAGTAACAGAAACAAAAAAACAGTGGTTTAATATCTGTTTTTACAGAGCCTTGTAGTAAAACACTAAGAGGAATTCGTTGTTACGTAACAGGTCCTTGGAGTGAAAGCTTTAAGAGTAGTTTACATTTACATTTAGTTTACATTTAGAGTAGTTACTAGCAAAAGTTACTTTCATAAAATGAGAAAATAACAATGCAACTAAGGCTATGACTTGTTAATTTAATGAAAGGGTAATTGACTTCACTTAGACATATATAGATTTGTTTCTTAAGTCGTAATTGGTCTTAGATTTTCTTGAATCTATAGCTGAATTCATTTCAATTTGGTGTACCTTTACATACAAAAACTGATAAAATATCAGTAAAATTTAGGAACCAGAGAGAAAAGGGCCAAAAGAGAAATATTTGAGAAGACAAATTGAACATAAATAAGAAGGTTCATATGTAAGCCAAGAAGGGAAATTTGGGTGGATATTAATCAAAAATTTAAATCGCCTTGATCTTTTTCTCCTCAAGTACCTGGATGGACAAGATTGCTATCCCAGTGTTTTTACACAGTTCTTCTTTTCTTCTGATTGCAGTAATTTTTTTAGAAAAGGCATGCGTTTGCAATTCATTACTTTAAAGCCATCAAATAAATCTTTGAGCATTGGAAAATTCTTTCCAAGAACATACAATTTTTCAAAAGTGTATTCATGTACTAAGAATATTTTTGCTGCTTACTTTATTTTAATTATTACCACTTATAATGGAAAATGGTATAAAGCTATTTTATGTACTGTTGTACAGTCTACAGATGGACAAAAGCATGTTTGAGTGTGTTGTCAGAGGTGAATCTTTATGTTAAACAAGTGTCTTCTAATAGAAAAAAATCATAGCAAGTATCAAAATCAAATCAAATAAAATTCACCAGAATGATTATCTTCCATTTTATATTTATTGTTACCTATTTTACTTAAGGTTATGCAACAAGTTTTCCAAATATTTTGATCAGTTTTGATAAATTTGAGTCAAAATTATATCAATCAGTTGATCAATAGATAGAATCCGTTCTTTAATAAATAAGAGCTCTGGCAGGATGTTTCACTAGGTGTCATCAACACAATTAACCAAGCCTGAATAATTTAATTCTACTATTTTAAGAATTTATGTGGATTATAATATAGTCACTGAAAAGAAGTTAGTATATGTGTAATACTTTTATGGTATACAATCTTATATCATCTTTTTCTTTCAGCTAGACATGTTCCACCACATTAACTTAAAATAATAACAGATTTGAGATAGTGAATCTTACACTCAGAAAATAAATTGACTAAGGGTAACAATAGCAATATAAAATTTCCTGGAAAAACTCAGGAAAAACTCACAAAATGTTTTTAACAATTTAATTCTTAGAAAAAGTCTTTAAGACATCTTTATCATCAAAATATAACCTTATCATTATTCCATTAGTCTTCTTTGGTCAACAATTACCTTAACCATGAAATATGTACCCTATCATCTATCTGAGTGTAAATAGGCAGAATTTAAAAAGCAAATAACCTTTGATTTGGTGAATAATCTTACAGAGGTAAGAATATTTTTTTCTCATGAAATGTAAATTAAAAGGAAAAAGTTGAATAGATACATGTCTTCATCACTTTCCTTGAGGTTTCATGGATTTTTTGCTCGTTATGAGCATCAGTAAATAATGACAAATTTATTTTTTGTTTTGTTGATTACTACATACTCTGAAACACAATGCTATTAATAGGAAACTATGAGATTCAAAATAAGTGTGAGGAAATTTTTTATTGAAATTATCATATGTAAGCAATCTAATAAAATTATTAGCATAATCTCCTAAGGCAGTGTTCAGCATCTCTTTACATTTACTTGCTATGCTATCAATTAGTTATTAATGGAATTCAGAAATATTTCATTTAGGCACAAATTACTGTGACTGCTTACAGATTTCTACTCATATATACAGAACTTATCAACTATTCAAGAGAAAAGTGCTTCTGCATTATCTTTTATTGCTCTGATAATTAACAGGATTCATACAATACGTAAAAGTCTATTTTCATGATATTTCAATGTAAAGCAATCTGTATTTACTGAATCTTTCAGATAAATTTCTATCAGTAAGCAATAATGTGCAGCAACTCTATTGTAAAGTCTTTAGTGGGAAATTCTAGCATAAAGTTAACAACTGTTGTTCTAGAGTTAGGAAAGTGTGTTTTTAATATATTAAAGTTCACATTTGAACTTTTCTCTGATTTATGGTTTATTTTATCTTTCTCTGGGTTACCACCTTATTATTCATTTCCAGTATTTGTCCAAATCTTTTGTTTCCTTCCTGATGGCTCTAACGTTCTCCTTATGGGACTCCAGATTTTTCTATGGGAACTTTTATTTCCAACTCCAAAAGGTAGCATACTAACAACCCCTCCTAACGAAATGTATGATTTTTTTAAAATTTTGTATTACTATTTTACAGTAACACTTTAATTTTACTAGTATACTTCATTACCTTCAAAACTTTATTCTATTTCTAGATAGTGAAAAAATAATAATTAAGATTATATACTATGTTAATGCCATATGTAAACTATGGCCAGACACAGTGATTAGATAAACTACCTTTACTATGTATTAAATATGCATATATACATAGAGCGTCTAAATCATCTCTATTTTGGTTGTCTAATGACTCAACTTACATATTTCAACACAAATAGAACCTAATTTTTAAAAATGCTTTTAATTTTGGAAATTAATTCAAGTGTCATAATTTTTTGTAAATTTTTATAGTGACATATATCTCATCTTACTATCTTTTCACCACTACATTTTAGTCATAATTTTCTCTCACAGTGTCAATGGTATTGATCAATTTAATGTATATCCTCTAGGTACTATATATTTGTGTGCATATAAATTAAAATAACCTTTTTTACTAATTGATAGCTATATGCAACTGCTCTTTGCTTTTTTACTCTAATAGAGAAAAATTGTAATTATTATTTTAGAAAACTTATGTAAAACATTGTGTCCAATTACTATTCAAATTTTACATGTACACTGGATCCTCAAGTTACGACCGACCTGACATAGGAACCACGTGGGTTAATTAGGTTAATGTAAGATTCATTTAGCTATTGTTATCCATAGCATGTACCCAGGTAAACATCCAGATCTCAGCTGTACTGACTTACAATCAACTTGAGTCACAACCAGCCCTTGGGAATCAATCAAGTTCCTAAATCAAGAGTCAACTGTATTAATGTTTTTTAGCTATCACCATAACTCTCTGAGGTACTATTATAATTTTGTTCATTTTATAAATCAAGAATTTGAGGTACAGAATAGGTAAATCACCAAAGATTAGGCAGTTTGACTGGTAGAGTGGAATGTAAATCCATTTAATTTAAATATAGTCTTTCTCTTACTCACAACTATATAATCTTAAAGACTATTCCATTAAAAAATTAAATAATATTAATATTATTTTTCTTTCTTCCTTTCCTTGTCCTTCTTTCCTACCTTCCATTTTACTTTTTATTTTATTTGAAATGAAATCTTGCAATATTGCCAGGTTGGCCTCAAACTCAGAACCTTCCTGCCTCAGTCTTCCAAGTGCCTGAGACTCCAGGCACTCACCATCCCTCTTTGGCTGGAATACCAGTATTTTCAAAAGGGCTCTGGTTAATCTCTACAAATGTTACTTTTGACTATTTTTCTATCATAAAGAAAGAATATCCAAATACATATATGATTTCCAATGCATGTACATATTTTTCTAGTTTAAATTTTCAGAAGAATTACTGAGTCAGTTACGTTGAGATA